>NC_135565.1:17224708-17302208 GCF_964340395.1 Glandiceps talaboti | reverse complement strand
GTCTAAAAATGCTGTTTCGTGTTAAAATAAAAATCACTTCCGCGTTATACTGTTGAGCGTAGTATCACGCACCTCTCCTATAACTGCAATGCGGTTGTTTACATGTCAGCCTTAACTTTATCATCCAATCAGAGTGCGCGTTTGCTCAGTATTATGACGTAATGTTTACTATTTGCATATCACTCAGTGATATATTCAAACTTATAACCTTCAGCTGAAAAATGAGTGAATCTTTGTTTTGCGTACTGTATTCCATGAAATGTACAGAAATGTTCGTGATAGCTTTGTTGTACTAGTTAATCAAAAATTGCACCCTCTGTGGCGGTAATTGTGATATCCTTCATAAATTTAGGAATTTATGTTTACGATCGCATGGCGACCGTGCGTTCGCCCTCACTGGACTTTCGCCGTTCTGTGCGGAATTTTTGACTTTTTCCCTATGACATGAAAAGTACAGTTGAAAGACTTGTTACAATGTATACAACGGTGATATTTTGTTCAGTTGACAACAAATTTGGCATTGGAAATGCTTTTTATAGCTGGATTTCTAGTTGTCTGCTAGGTTTGTTTACAAGGAGACGTGCAGTGATCACGTGATACAACAAGTAAAAATACGGCTGCATATCTGCAGGGTTCTCGACCAATCAGAATGCGAGATTGGTGACAGGTGACGTATACGTGATATTTACAATGTATGCAATAATCTTATATTGTGCTTGAATAATTACGTACAAAACTGATTTTCAATATTATTAAATTGGGGAGAAATCAAAGTCTGTGCTTATTTGATTTAATGGATAAATCAATAAATAAGCATTAATACAAAAGAGGTTTGTATGGAAAGATAGCATGCTGTTACATAACAAATAACAATAAACAAAGTTTCTACCAAGATACAATACCATAGACCTCCGTGTTAGCACTCCAGATGCGATAGACACTACGTGATTGCTAAGAGTCTAAATCTAGTACATGGTAACAGGACAAGAGTCAGATGTTAGGGCATCAGATAGCAACAAACATGAAGAGTCAAGTCATGCCACTTTCTTACAGGCTACGAAGTAGAAAGATGGACAGTTTAGATTTTGACGAGAAGAGAAGAGAAGAGAAGAGAAGAGAAGCACTACTGAGTTCATACAGAAACAACATTCACCTTTCAGGATTTGAGAACGTTGTGACGAAGTGCATGTTATGGGTTGGAAAATTGGTGCAAATGACATGAACGAATGGGCATCCATGATTCGCAATGAATGCGAGAGGCGGGTTAAGGTATGTGTGTTGAATTGTTAAAATAATGAAGCATACTCATGATAATGACGGGGTGAGTAGAGATATGCATATGGTTTATGTCTTTTGAATGTTCTTCAGTGATATGAGGCTTATTTGATAACACGTAGAGTCAAAAATAAAACTTTACCTTTTAATGTAGTTAAAAGAAAAGTGCGAAATTATTTTGTGACCATAAGCTTTACTGAGTGCATTTTGCATGTCACAAGTTCTCAAATCTAGGAAGGTTGTCATGCAGTTAAGCCATACGTTGAACGATCAACTCAACAGAGGACATTTCGCGGCCAGTACCTGTCCAATACTCACGTTATACTAATTTCACACTTTTGGGTCAGATACCGTTTCGGTTGTTCGTCGTTTCCTTCCTGGACTATCCATTCCAAAGCTGGAATGGCCTTGCTGATCAATACGATGAGAATGTTTTAAAGCTTGGATTATTGGGGCGCAGCCACTAAACATCCCACAACCACGCTTGGAGGCTCTCCTGTATAATTTGTTTGTTATGTGCAGTATTGAAGATATAACAAAAAGGGATGTGCATGTTAGGGTTCATTACATTAAAAATAAGTAGTGCTGTATATGAGAGAATGAACCATTTTTCTCTTTTGTAAAAACTACTCACGCTACACATGCAATTATTCTATACACAGACTATTCTTGATCCTTTTCCGTTGTTCGACGTTTTCGTCCAGGGTTTCCAGCGCCCCCAAACATCGAGGGTCGATAAAAGCTACTGATGCGTTGTCTTGCTGCCTTATGATTACCACATACTGCTGCGCCACCGCACCCTCGTTTCTGTTCATCCCTAAAAATGATATTCAATTTTTAAACTAAACCGAATGTAGATATTAGTGGATCACCTTTATATGCATGTTAAGAAATATATACAAGCTGATGAAGCCATCTAGTGAAAGATAATTTAAATTTGACTACTACAAATAAGTACAATGAAAGCATTTCCATGACAACAAGAATAACTTGCACCATGTAAGTATCAATCCTTTAAATATTTTTAAAAATAACTTTTGTTGTGTGATTAAATCTTAACTCAAAAATATTATTTCTTTTCTGCATAATCAAATACCTAAGCATGCAATGTTAATTCTGAATCTATATTTTAATTATTAAAAAACAGTGTAATATCATAAATTATTTACACTGGAAGAGTAAATAGAAACATTAGTAAACTTTAAAACGTAAAACCTAGGGAAGAAATAACTCATAATCGACCAACTTACACTATACAACCTGTAAAACAATCTAGTTTTCTTGAATTGTGTTCTAGATATATAAAACACTTAGAAATATATCAGTTAGTCTATTGGAATCTTACACGAAAAGTGACATTTGTGTATTCATATATTGTATTCTTCTACGAATTAATCCTAACAGTTGTGAGTTAAAGTAAATATTTGATTCATAGGGAATATTTTTTAAAAGTTGTATTTCTTATGAGCTGCCATTAGTACAATACAACAATAAGAAATAGACGTAATTCTTAATATACATCATTACTTTCAGTGATCCTTACATTTGAAGGTTGAAAGTTCGATCTACGGATCTACGTTATTTTACATTTCAACGTGTCACGGAACGATTTCTACTATTAGTTCCCTAAACCTAACATTAGATTATAGAATTATTTGCCAAAATGTCTACAGATTAAAGTAGCGTTGATATCAAGAACTCAACGTTGTCAAATATATATTTTAACTTTGTGTAACTGAGAAGGAGAAGTGGACGGACAGACAGACAGACAGACAGACAGACAGACAGACAAAATACAATGCACGTACAAATCGTGACTATGAAGGGATGGTGAGCGGTTGAAACCTGAATGCCATAGACACATAGACATGAAATGGTTTTTTTAACGTGGATATGTCCTACTGCGGCCAACACAATGGTTGTTTTCAACTGCTCCCATCACAGTCAATGTGTGGAGGTACTGCATTAATTAATCCCTGTGTTTGGATTTATTGGCAGCGCTGAACATGGGCCAACCCTCCAAAAGACTAACCGGGTGACTGGGCTACGGCATTTTTCTCCCTCTTCTATTGAGTCATTAAATTGTTCTCAGCAGAGTTTTGACTAATATGTTCTATTATAATAGTATAACTGTGGGGGTAGTAGGATGCAGTAGCGGTGGAATGTGGTAGTGGGCCCCCCGCCCCCCTCCCCCATTTCATTTCCCTCCGTTTAGAACCTTCATATATATTCTGACTCAATACAATCCCCATCGCCCCTCCCACTGACATATATACCGGTACATGCACAATCTAGACAATATGTGATGTCACTGAAACATCATTATCTATTCAGCGGATATTGAAATAAATTTTTGGAGAGCACATCGACGATGGGTGCTCTTGCAAACTACACCCGTTATTAGTCCCCCCCCCCTTCCACCGCAGTCAATGTGTAGATTGTCACTCCATTACAAACCCTAACCGCCCGCGGACCCTACTACATGTACAGTTGAAAAACTTGTTTACTACGATGGCTTTCCAAATCGTAAAGCTCGTATCAGTTGGACGAGCCAATGAGTAAAAAGTCTTAGCTGGAGCAAACAAGTATCGAACGCATAATCTTATGATAGTTCATTTCGCATCTCATCTCTTTCTTCATTTGAAAGGAATGTAAAGGAGTGCCCATCTGTGCACTGGGTGTAAAAGGTGTTATTTCAATATTCGTTCCATTGATGTTTATGTTACATTGTTGTAGTAGTAGTATGTGTATTTGTGGTGATGATATATTTCGTTGCTTATTGATCCATTGGGATTGTCTGTTTTCCGGTTCCAAGATGCATTGCGTGAGACGATGTCGCATTATGTTGTTTTGTCTAGCCTTGTTTGGCCTTTATTACACTTATAATAACAGTTTCATTGTGAAATTATGGAAAGACATGTTGACTATTTGTGAGTGATTTCATAGAAAAAAAGACTAGACGCCATCAATGACAGAAAGATTGTAATGCTAAATGTTATGTGAAAACCATCCCTGTCAGTAGCGCGTACAAACCCCCTGTGTGTACAGCACATGCCGTTGTATGGGGAGACGTGCGATGCCTCTTGGAACCAGCAACAGGTATATAGTGGCATGAAAACCAGTATATTTAGCAGAATTTCCATATGAAAACTCCTACCGCACATCAGATTAAAAACTGCGAATTAGAATTTGTATATTGTAGATTGAAATTCATATTTGTATAGTTCTGTTTCTCATTGAAAACATCAAACTAACTTTTTTTCTATTCAAATATTGAGTTTTTATCCTGTGTAGCATTGTTTGACTGTTTGATTGACTGTCTTTATAGATTTTTGGTCGTTCTTGATGAGTAATAAATTACATTTTGGGTCGAAACTCGTTTTATCGTAGCCCCTGGTTTACTCTTGTTTTCAAATAATGAACATATACAAATACCGTTCTAGAAGGAGAAAGAAATTTAACGAGTAGAAAAAAGGATAGTTATAGGAGTAACGTTTCCGGCCCGAAAAAAATCGTAAGCTTCCACAACTTCATTTTGATGAAACATCTTACTTAATTAAAGCCCATGTACCAGTAATTATTCGATATATAATATTCGCCGTTGGTTAATATTGGACGTTGAAAATTAGAGGATAACATTCACATGGACTGGCTTATCCTGCCCACTTAAAATCGACTGGACTAATCTGGAGGGTGTCCGATTTTCAGCAATAGATAAGGGCTATGTTTTACTAGTTTGTCAACAAATTTCATATCATTGGGGATGTGTATAGCTTTTGGTCACTAGATGATTTGATGTTGCATCAAATTAAGCAACTTAAATGGGCGAAATAAGGACAAGATATAAGAAAATAGCTTCCATGAAACGTCTTTACTCAAAAATACCATTCTTAGCAGAAGTAAAATATTTGATATTTATGTTATTGCACAACTTTGTTTCCCCCCCCCCCCAAAAAAAAAGGACTATTGTAACAATCAGCACTTGACACGGAGTGCATCTAACGATCCAAGTAAACATCAAACCACTTCTTTCTGGAAAAAACTTTATTTTTCAGTAAATCTCCAATAGAGAACAAAAAATATAAAATACATTGTCTATATCTTCTGAAAAGGTGGTATAAAGAATGATATAAGGAGCGCTAATGAAATCAAATAATCTTCCCGATATTCAATACTTATATAATTATATAAGTTGTTGTCTGAAGTTGGATGTCGAAAAATTTGTTTCTGACTTATAATCGGAACAGTCGACATGTGATATTAGACTGAGTTTTGGGGTGTCAAATGTAGAAAGTTATATTTTCTTTCAAAAAATAAGACTTGGTGGAATTAATATGGCTAATATTTCACGTCTTTTTCAGGCTTTTTTTCTCTCAATATTTATTATTTCACACTTCTGAGTGTGCCGAATCATAATGCAGGAGAGCTTCTATCGGAGACATATTGATGCTTCAAAACCTGTGGGCAAAGGAAGAGGAAATAGTGTCAGGTAAATATAGAGGAAAATAGCTGAAGTGCTCATCTCAGAAATTATTGTTTCTCAGCGATGGATAATTGGCATGCACTGAACATTTGGTAGATTTAAACAACGGGGAGTAACAACATGAAAGTACTTGTATGCCCTGCAGTTGCAGATTTTGATAACATACACGATGGCCCAGGTCAAAGGTTAGAGTTCGATTAATTTGACGTCACAATTTCATGCGAACAAAACGCTGAAATCCAAGAGCATTATAAAGGACTATGAGGGACACAATACATTCTGATGTCGATAATTTTTACTTAAATTTATTAGACAGTAACCACTCTTTGTAAATATAATACAAAGAGGATATGCAAATTTGGTTATCAGAAAAGCCTTAAATGAAAATAAAAACAATTTTATTCGTGGCCAGAAATTCTACATATGTTATTGAAGACGTCGGTATGAAAGATATTCAACAACAGAAATAAAACAGTTGATGTCTATACATGCTCGTCTAAAACGTAGGATTTCCAAAATGAAATATATATATATATAATCTCATATACTGAGATATTATTATTATTGATATATGTAAAAAAATGTATATGCTGAGTGCTGAATACATATGTATGTAGAGCGGTAAAATAACATATTATCAAGCAAGATACTCAGGAACCGTTACACAGTGTTTCAGGATGTTACGATCATCAGACGACTAACAGTGTAGTTCTATGAAGTTCATACAATTATACTCCTGCTCCTGTTTATATTGCTTGATATATATATATATATATATATATATATATATATATATATATATATATATATATATATATATATATATGGGGGGGGTGCGTGTGTGCGTGCTGGCAATAAACTGGCAATGTACAAGATGGATTTATAATTAATTAATTAATTAATTAACAGACCAATAAATACCAACAAAATCCTGGGTTTCCAACACAAATCGGTGTAACAGATCATCATCACAAAGACACATGTTTTAGAAAAGTATTGTTGGCATATATAAATCATAACTGGCATGTGGATAATTCATTTTTTTTAACTAATTAACGTTTAAGGAACATAGTAAATTAAGATAAGCTTTCTTTAAACAAAAGAAGTTAAAGGGTAACAGTCTCAAGGAGCTCAAGCGTAACATTTTATGAACTCAGTGCAACCACAAACGTATATGATGTTATTGATAGTTATAGTTATCGTAATAGCCAATATAGAATCCAAACTGAAACAAGTTCAGAGGCCATGTTTATGTATAATACATAATCTTAGGTAATCGGAAGGATAGCTCTCCTTCATGGGCCTGGGTAATCAAGGCTAGATTTATTATGACAAGTCATTGATATATATCAAAGACTATTAGATAGCAAGTTTCGTATTGGTAGACACCGCTAAGTCATAGGTATACACGAAATCCTAGCTTTAAATGTTTACTTGAGGTCCGCGCATGAGCAAAAGGAGACAATGACCCTTTAACATCAACCAGTTATTATTATAATAAGATATACATAATTACAGAATCAACAAGTGCATGCAAAGAATAGTTAGATGATGCTTAGAATTACAAACATACAATACCATTGCTTTCCATGATAGCACTCCATATGTGACAGATAGAGACTACGAGACAAGTTAGAATCTAGAAGTCACGAGCTACGAACGAGTAGAGAGAAGGGAACACGTTGACATAGCAACGGTGACAGAATAAGAGTTATAATCATGCGACGAAGTAAGAGACAGAGAGAGCAAGAGAGGAGTCAATTTGAAGAAGGTCAGAGGCCTTGACGAAGAGGAACGCTATATAGTTTATACATCACAGACCTTTCGTAAGATTTCAGAACTTTGCTTGGTTGAGGTGTGCCACAAATAATGACAAATTAAGTAAAATGCCTGTGCAAAAACCATAAAATGAAGGTTGCTTAATAACAAAAGTTGGGATGAATTTTAACTTGTGAGTGAAGTTTGACTTGTGAGACAGACATATGGCTGTGATCTTAAAGGATAAATATCAGTGACGTCACTTCCTGTACCCTCGATTTGGTAAAGGTATGTCCTCCTTCACACGAGGCAATGATGACTATTAACACAATCAGGGTGATTTAAGGTAAAGCGTGCCGATCCTACATATACATGTGAATGGTGGGTATCGAGTGCAGTGTCTTCTGCATAGTCCTGAAATCCTGAAAGGTCTGTAAATGCATATGTCCATGCGATCATTCAAAGAGTACATAAGATCTATCTAAGACACGGAATTGTTGCTGTTTTCGCGATATCCAATACTCACTCTCACAACTTTTTACGCTTGTGGGTCAGATACTGTTTCTGTTGTTCGTCGTTTCCTTCCAGGGCTTTCTGGTCCGAAACGAGTATCATCGGACCCTTGCTTACTGTTAAAAAATTTCCTACTATGGCCCATAGCGGCACAGCCGCTGAAACCAAAGCATGCAGTCCCTCTGCCACGCTTGGAGGCTCTCCTTCATTATGTCATAGTGTGCAAATAGGGGGAGATAACAAAAAGGGATGTGCATATTAGGAGCGGTAACATAAATATTATCACAGTTACAAATCATTTTACTTTTTCTTGCGTTTGACAAATGCTACTCACGCTACCTAAACTACAGGCAAACTACGCTTGATCGTCTGCAACTGTTCGTCGTTTTCGTCCAGGGTTTCCAGCTCCCCCATACATTGATACACCCCGATAGGGAATGTTTTGAATCTTTTGTCTAGCAGCTTTTGAAGGACCACAAACAGCAGCTTTGCTACACCCTCGTCGTTTCTGTTTGTCCCTAAAATGATATTCCATGGTAAGAACGTGATGGATGTCTTAATTCATACTATATAGTTAATCTCTTTCCAACAGAGAGATATTGATATTTGTACACCAAAATGCAAGTTATGGAAAACAAGATATTAACATATCAGTTGGTATTTTATAGACAACACGATTCAACTATGTTGGCCCCTGCATGTCAATAACGAAATATCATTTATTATTAATTTCTTTCGTTTCATGTATATAATTTTTAATCACTCTGATATAAATACTCCAATATAAGGTAAGCCATTGCTATTATATATTTACCCAATTCAAACCTTTTCATAACTAAGACATTCATTCACAAATTACAAACACCTCCTAACTAAAACTGGTACTATATCCAGTTTCACTAAGCATTATGTAGAGGCCATCCTGTTCATACTTTTCTAACTGTTTTACATTGTATTGTTGCTTGAATTGAAAGTAACGTTGGCCAAGTTTAGGAATAGTATTACTAAACAAGTATATTCTGGATACAAATTTCTTGTGTAGGACGAAAGTCTAACCATCAATGCAGCAATGATGAATGACGTCTCATATATATCGTTGCAAACATTGACTCTATGCTTAGTAATATGCTGACATTTTACTATTACATCTGCTCATACGTTTAGGGATTCCAATAGCATACCATTGTTTCGAATAAAATCTATGCAGTTAAAAACAAAAGACATGCTGTAATACTCCTTAAAGCATAAAGTTGGCACAAACGAGATAATACCAGATATGCAAATTCGGGCAATTGCGAGTGGTGACTTTTAAGAAATGTCAAAGTTGGCTTCTCGTTTTAGAGATGTCAGTCGAAAAACCTTAAATTTAACATTTGTTTACTCTGGGTTTTATATCATCCTTAATTTGTGTGCAATCAACACTGTACTTCCCAGAACGAAAGTAAGCAAAGGAGGAGAGCCCGAGGTAAGCATAATGTAATATTGCCAATACTAGTTTGAAAATAAGGCTGTAATGTGCCAAGCTCCAGAAAATTATTTGAATAATGAAAATGTTATTCGTGATACGTGTACAAAGATAAATTACCCAAAGAGGCCACACCGCATATTTTTCAAAAAACAAACTAACTGATAAATGACCCAAAGAGGCCACACCGCATATTGTTCAAAAAACAAACTAACTGCACTAATATTGGTGCATGTAGCATCATGGGGAAACATTCTGATTACTGTCAACTGAGGTTGTGTCATAATTCATTGATGGCGGATTTATCAAATCGCAAGGAAGATTCAGCACAGAGCACACAGTGTTGTACACCTGCTGGAACTAAATCAAATCCCTGGAGGTTAGTAGTGTTTCCTGTCGTCTGCCAGTTTCATGCTTATGTCAGATGTTAAAAGAAATCATGCATGTAAAAACCCTACAGGTTAGTATCTATATTACATAACCATCAGCATGCAGCAAACCAGCATGGGATCAAACCCTTTTCCGCCATTATTGCAATTTACTTGTACTCTAAAATAGAAAGAGACATGTTATTATGTAAATCAAGTGTTTGTCCCTTTGGGTCTTATGTTGTATCCATCATGCTGTGTTGATTTGCTGTACCCAGTCAGTTGCAAGTTCTTGCACTGTCTCCAGTTAAGCATGTAGTTGGCTCTGGCAGAAACAGAAATTCAAAGCTTCTCCAAAAACTGTCTAGAGAGTTGTATAAACTTGTAAGGCTACCTATAATGTATTCAATCTTCTGTAATACCTTTACAACATTTCACTTAACATTTTGAACGAGACACGGGTCACGCATATGGAATAGACTGATACTTACATTTCTTTGGCTAATTTTTCTGCTAAAGCCTGTTCACCAAGCTTAACGAGTTCTGTAAGTTCTGCAAGTTGTTGTGACCAGTAATTTGGCGGGATTTCTACGGCACCGTCATCATCCCTGTGTAATGTTAAGTAGAAGTAAATGCCATGGTAGTTATTGTGTATTTAATAATAATTATTATTATTATTCGTCCAAATACATTCGGAAACTCTTTAGAATTGTCGCCAAAAAAGTATCGCCCAAGTGTTGAATAAACTGTCCAGATCTATGCTTCTGTGCCTGTCTTAGGATACTCGCACATATGGATAACCCATCCCCATCCCTCTCGGTCAGAAGGATCAAACGCCCGCTTTTAAGCTGTAATATTATATAACGTGCTAAACAATCGTTTATATGATTATGGATGCATAACAATATTGCTATAGTTATTTTTGTTATGGTTACATCGCAAAATATGAGAGTATCTTGCTAAATTGCAACTTTGAGGCGGCACTGTTTCGTTGTATATTGCTCTTGAACAATAACACAGCTTTGGTATATCTATTAACTAATTTGCGTATTTTATCCATTTAAGATTAAGATCATACGTTTATATATAATCCTCATTTACGAGGGGGTCTTCGAATGTTACTTGTAATGTTTATTTAAACTCTTTACTTATCTCCATCAAACTCAATTCACCACATTATTCACAGCAAGACAACTCCCAAGACACTTTGAATTTCTACCAACTGTTTATTGCGTGAACCCAATTACCAATTGTGTCATGTGGTGGGCGTTCTTTTTCACATGGTTGTGCCCTATCCTTAGAATAAATTGCTATTGGAATTACGTTCGGAAAAACCCGACAGCTAATACATATAGACAGAACCTGAAAGCGTTTACTTTCTACAGCCTTCTGAGGATAACTGAACAGAACTTATTAACTTTACTTCTGTCACTCTATGATTTGATTGGTTGATTGATTGATTGATTGATTGATTGATTGATTGATTGATTGATTGATGGATGGATGGATGGATGGATGGATGGATTGATGGATGAATGGGTGGATAGGTGGGTGGGTGGATGGATGGATGGATGGATGGATGGATGGATGGATTGATCGGTCGGTCGACTCATTCATTCATTCATTCATTCATTCATTTATCGATTGATCAATCATTAGATTTATTCTTGAGTAAGGTCGAAACTCATACAAATGTTGTTCATTATCACAAATGATCTTGATGTAAACGGGTTAGACTATATATTGCTCCTATTTTTATTCATATACAGCTTTGCTAACAACAATGAATTTTAAAACAAATCGGAAAAAATAACATTTACAAGTACACAATGTATGTAATAGAGCAATTCTCACTCCATTTAAACCATTAAATTCTACTTTTCTAGTTTCTGTGTTAAACTAACACAGTTCAAAAGTCAACTTTCAAAGCAATTTGCTTACATAAAGAAATTTCAACATAAGTGTACTTACGAATTTTTATCATCGTACGCAACCGTGACGTCAACAAGACAAGTGACGTAAAGGGTGGCTAAGAGTGCTAGTGAAAGTACTGCCAGGCTATTCATCCTGTGATTAATTCTAACTCTGAAATGAGAAAAGAAAGAAAGGAAGAAAAGGACGTGGATTAAAATAGAGTTATTCAATTGAATTTCCGTTCTAGAAAATGATTGAATTTTCCCCCTACAGTGATTTAAATGGAACTTTTCGTGTCACATCATATGGATGCAATGAATATGTTATTTCAGACGATGAATAATAATCATGTGACGTCATCACAAAAAGTACTCCTGAGTATTTTCAAGTTTTTTGAACTAACATTCGTAGTGAACTCTTTGTCAACATATATAGATATTTAGGTGCGTGATATACACAATCCAATGTCAGACAGCATAAATGGGTTCAACGCAGCAATTTACTTAATAAGAACGTAAAAATGAACGCGACATGAGTTGACAACGATTTCGTGCTGGAGATTAAACAATTTGTATTTTGAGGGATTTGGTCTCTAAAATATCTCATCCCTAGACATCTTGGTTATATGATATTGTATCAGATGAGAGCATCCTGTGTTTTGATAGCTTTTAGTGTAACTGGTTGTGTTGATCAAAGAAATGCGTTTGCCTTTTTGACTACAAATATGAGTGTTTGGAACAGTATAATGCTAACTCTTGACGACAAAGAGTGTACCGCTATTTCTGTCCTTATGCATCGCAGATTTGCTGACGAAAGAATTAATTTATAGGAAACGGGAAAAATTGCATATAAATTGCATTTCCACATGTTTTTGGGGATCTCATTTCAGACTTTTGCCACCTACACTTTCTTTCCCAGACACGGTGGAGCTTGTCCTTTTCAAACAAAGCAGACGCTACATTAGATTAGTCGTTCAGCTGTACACCAGACACAGATTGCTAAACGTAGCATAAATCAAGTCGCCTATGATCCCCCTATCTTATCTCTGTCCTTGCATCGTGAGTTTTAGATCGACACCGCACAAAACATCAAAATCCCAAGATATCGTACAGAATCCCTGCAGTACTGATAATGTGAAAAGGTTAGGGTCATTTCATATATTTGTTCTTTGCGTCTTATCAAGCAACGATATCATGTTTTTAAATCAGTTATTTATGTGTGAGGGTGGTATGGTCCATCTGCTGACGGTGTAAATAATAATACGATGACTATCTATTCCCTGTAGATGATGTATAATGTATTGATTATTATCAGAAATGAACCTGAACCAATCTAACAAGATGAATTAGGTTGTTAAAGTTGAAGGCGTTCTAGGGCGTATAAATAAAGCCATAAGGTGGATATTAATTCATCTTGTTCATTTTGGATGACAAGAAGATAAATCAAGATTTTGCACACACCTGTGGTTTTTTTTCTATAATGATATATCGTAACCAAATCCATTTATCATTATTTGTAACAAAAAACAACATTGTGAAAGCTTGTTAAAAGTGAAATATTTGTCCAGGATATACCACAATTCTACTCAACTTGTTAATACATACAGGATTAAATATTTGTCTGATATTTAAGGTACTTGCAGTATTCTACTTACTGAAGCTTACTTAACGATTACTTGCAAATAAATGACTGAACTCAAACCTGGGATTACTAGATATAACTTATGAATGATCCAATGACGAAATGTTTTAAACGCAGAAACAATGTCAAAGAAATTGCTGCTATACAAGCAACTACCCTAAACAGTATAGTATTATACAAGTATTGGGCTTTTATCTTATAAACCCAGCATGGACCGTTTAACTGATATGTAGCAATTTTGATAACTGCGTTATCTTTGTCGAGGTGACGATAACAAACAAATTGACGTCAATTGACGTTTGGTGTAACAAAAACATTAACTGGTCTAGTTTATTGTTTTGAAATATTCTAAAAGTTGTATCATTAAAAATGTGCAATGTAATGATTAATTACCCAGATTAATTATCACAGTTAGATGCATATACTTTACGTAGAACCTTCTCATCTTATTTTACTGTGATAAAACATTGATATATACACTGACATAAAAGTATGGTATCAGTCCGTGACAATCCCGCCACATACTATACAGTGTTGAATGCCATGAGGAATTGGAGGCAACTTGTCACAGATTGTAATTCTCACACATGTGGACTTTTTTCCTGTAGGTAGGCGTAGATAGCTCTGATGTTTGTACATAAAGTTGGTTAGTAATTCAAGGTGTAACGAGAACATTCGCTCGTTTCTTATGATTAAACCCTATCCCTGCTCTCGTCAGTAATCCCAATCACACACCCATGGGATTATGGCTTATTGACTTGCCTCCATTATAGTACCAGGGAGTCTACTCTTTTCCCTTACGGCAGAACTATGTCAATTAATATGTAATTCCACAGAGGGAAGTGCATATTTGTTGTATTTCCCGGATGTAATTGTGACCTTGATAGATCACGCAGGACGCGAAATAATTCATTGGTACTACTCACGAAAACAGAAACTTTCATGTAAAGAATTGCTTATTGGGTTTTAATGCAATTCAGTTCCAAATTGTAATTATTGCAAGCATTGACAAATGACTTTTATTCAGTTTAGTCAGCTTTCATTGACGTATCTTGACATGGCTGATTGTGTGAATGACCTATTGGCATGTGCAGTAGGAAGTGATTTATTAGTTTTTGTACTTTGTTCTCTACTGTTTGATCTTTAAGTAATGTGCAGAATGTATATATTCAAAGAATTGTATTTGCACGTCGACTTTACAATAGCAGGAATTTGTTTGACCTCGCGACTTTTGAAAATACGGGGAATTGCAAGAAGAACAGTACATGCTGTCTTCTGTTGGTGTTTCCACACGTGTAAAGACCCTAGGATTGTCTGAAAAAAAAGAACGAATTTACTGAGGAGTAGGGGAACAGAATGTCAAGGGAGCACACATGTCGCGTAAATATGGATGGACGTCCATCTACCCTTCCATCCATCCATCCATCCATCCATCTGTCTACATACATATACATGCATACATACATACATACATACATACATACATACTATAAAAGAATACACTAAAATGGTGACTATATGAACGCACCATTCCAATCAACAGTTACCTTGACATTATGATCGTTCAACTGAAATGCCATAAATTACATTATGACGTCGACGGTGATAAAACAATTTATTATTCATTACGTTTTTGCCAGATCATTATAGTGATCATTTTGTGTTTTAGCAATTTGACTTTTTTCCAATTCTTCATACACATTCTACTCATTATAGTTCATTTATCTATTCATTAATTCTGAAAACAAATAAGACGCACAAAAAGGAAATTGCACTACTTTCTAGTAGTGTGTTTGATTGGTATTATATACTTTGACTTTGAAGTATGATAAGGATTAACTACTAAACTATCTACGATCAATGACATGGAGGTCAATTGCTCTTGCTAATGTATATACAGAGACATTGTCATTTGGTATATCAATATGAAATGTCATTGTCAACATGATTACATTCCATAGATAGCAATTATGTCTTTGATAGCTGTGCTGTACTTGATACGACTATCCATTTTAAGGCTTCAATTGGTTTAGCTGGTCAGATTACAAAATGAGAGTGGCATAATCGATTCAGAAGTCGTCGTGGAGCTGGTCGATTCCAAAGTTCCTGATATCTGTAATGTCTTTGCCAAACTCTCAATATTTGCAATCACATTGCTAAGTTTAAGATCTCTGAAATAGAACTTGATATAGTTTTTGATTCGTGTATCTTTGGTAAACATTGAAGACTCCTGTCCTGTGTCAATTGTAATGATGTATGAACAACTCAGTGCTCTCACTATGTGATGACATATGTGTAGCTTCAATGTACACTAAATGAAAGCAAGGAGATTATTACTCCTGTCCTCAACAAGCCAGGGTTTATTACAGTTACATAGAGTTCATGAATTTGCAAAACAAAAAGTGAGAATACATCATTTCAACACTAGACTGAAGATGACGGTAGCATTTTCAGCAAACATGCAAAAATGTGAACATTTCAACTCATGTCATGTTTCGGAAAGTTTCAATTTACCTTATTAATATTGATTATAGGATCAACAATGGGGAAATTGTCTCACTGACCACAACAAAGAAAAAACAGGAATGCTTTACAATAATGAAATTATTCGATTGGACAGAAGCTAAAAAGAAATGTACTTAGCGTAAATGTATTTACCTATGTCATTTAACTTTGTGATCAAAGGGATATGGCCTTTCATGTTTATACTACATCGTGTTTGTAGATGCTGAGGAAGACAGTATAATACCATAATCAATAACACAACAGACGAATTTTAATACCTTTCTAAGACATGTGATGACATCAGCATTATGCTGCAATAGGTTAATCGGGGTTATTACCCAAGTAAAACAGCTGATAAACTCAGGTTTGAAGACTTAATATCACATGTAGATTATTATACGCACGGCTTTTATCTAATCACAGCATACTAAAAACTGTGTACTTGTAACAAATCCAGATTCAAGGGTATATGCACATAATTATCACCTTTCCTGTATTATGACAAGTAATCAACGCCATCAAACATCAACCTATTTAAACATTCACAGTGTTTATTTGAATTTAAATCGAATAATTATAATAGAAAATAATTGCACTAGGAAATGCATTAAGGTTGGGCTACATTCCCCTATAGGAATAAATGCAGATTTCAAGATGAAGGATTATTGATCATTTGGGAATGATGCGTGGTTCAGAATCGATTTGAACAATAGCGGTTTCTATATGTCTAGTTTACATCTGTATGCATATAAGCCATAGTATGCGTCAGCTAGGATATATCCAGTTAATACGACTTTCGTATCATCAGAGAATTCGCTGTGATTTAAGTCATACAAAAGTCTGACAGTCCAGATTTCTACTTCTATCAGTTTACATTATCAGTGATTTGAAGTTGAAACTAACTCCGCCCATAATCACTGAAGTAGTCTAAACTCCAATTTATAATTACTTTAGGATTTCCGTAAGCGATATGATCGGGAGTTTAATTTTGAAAGTCATCTTCAACAGTGACACGTTTGTATCGTTTAATGAGAAAGGGTTTAAAGTATTTTCGATTTGAAGTGAAGTAAAAATGCTTGTCGTGGCCTTTTGGTACACTAGGGAATAGGGCGGTGTACTGGGAGTGATAGCTCAGACTGAACACGGCGAGAAGATAAGGGACAACGTGGTTGTGGCCGTGTAATATAATCTCTTAATTATTGAGATTCCAATTTATATGCAAATGATTCCTACCTCCGCATAAGGATTACTTTGAAGGCAGAAAACGAAAAATTTTAACATTCTTCATACATGGTTACCCATGCACGCACTGGACGCTTTCGTGCATCGAAGAGTCCATTATGTGTGATATCTTTTTAGCTATAGGACAATATACTTAAAGTAAACACGTATATTTCATTAAATGGCGAAGCTATGCTAAAATACGTCCTTTACTGTTTTCAATGCTCGAACAAATTTGATACGAAAATCGCATAGTATTGTATAATAGAGCTAAGGTGTCACACTCGTTTCAACAATAGAACAATGAATTTGTTAAAGCAATCGAACATGACACCTCAAGGTACATATACAAAGAGCTATTATTTTCCTCCGAACTTGCTGATCATTAAACTTCAAAGTAAACTTGCTATAGTCAACGCAACCGGGTTTACGTATAACTATCGTTCGGATACCAACTAACATAAGTGCCGCGCCTTTTAAATTCTCGCTGTCGTATAAGGCAATTGTTTTACCCCATGCTGATATTTTCTTTAAATCTTTACTTTAGTCATTAACATACCATTCTTGGTGGAAGTATGTGAATTCAATAATGGTATTTGATGATAACCTCGAAGAATACATACCATGGGGATTAATTTAAAACAAGACATATAATTGTGTTGACAGAAGGATATGATGTTTGGATATAGATTGAATGTAGAAATATTGGCATGGTATTAAACAAACAATTGAAATCACTAATGCAATCTGTTTTAATGCAATACAAAATTAAAACGACAGAGGTCCCATTTTCGGTTAAAATCAGTATGCAGAATATACGCACTGCGCACTAGAAATCTTATCCAGAACCAAATCCGTGCTGACTCAACATGATAACGGTACTTGAGTTTGCACAAAGAGGTTTGAGAAACAGTAACTTAGACATTTGACGGATATCGTGATTATCAACCAATCATTGTATGATTTCTCGCTATATAGAGTATATTGGAACACATAATGAAAATTAAACAAAAGCAACAACAACATACACCAATACAGTTTCGGAAATGTCCTTTCGAATAAAAATCTAATTAAATGTAGAATTGAGCATTTGAAAAAAATCAACGAGATTGAAAACAAGTATTGAATCGATCATCCAAAGAAGGGGCATCCACCGCTGAACTGAATATTATCATATTGATTTTTGATACAGGTTTCAAGCTAAATTCGACAGACTATTTTTGAAATAAGACGTTATGAAGTGCTTCGCACTGTATACTAAATTAGACGTGAGAGAGTGAAAACGCCGAGTACGTTTTTTTCTGGTTCTAGCATAAATATGAAATTTGTTTGAAATTCATTTAAAACATTTTGTAATTTTACGATAAAAAATATTAATTAAACACGTATGCTAATAATATATCTACAAATGTTTAATAATTAATAGAGAAGAGTGAGTGATACGACCTTTTACATAAAAGTTCAGATATTGATTTCATGGATTAGCTACTGTCATCGCCTATTTGATTAATATTTATGAAATACTTTGTTGATTGCTACTATTTTGGTCACCAACTCGCAATCCTGACATTAGTATAATTGAGTGTAGTCGACAGCACTTTGACTGTGACTATTTGCCACCTGACTGTAATGTGAAACATTTTCAAATAGTTCTTCCTTTTTCCTGCTATACATGCATTACGAGTAATTGTTTCATTTCTATTTATACGGCTTGTAGCAAGCCTTAGAGGAGGTATGCTGATAGTGGTAGCGAGTATTAAAAATTGGTCGGAACAACAATGGATTTGTTATGGCAACGTAATTATGCATTTGTTCTACATATTTACAAATACAATATTTTTTTAACTTCTGTTCTTATTTTGTCATGACTATTGTTGTGCGTTTCGTTATACGTTTATATAACATACATGACCTACCAGTGAGATTAAAATCTTATCTGAGAGATCAAGTTTTAAGTATCGATCCGTAGACAACATTGTGAATGTATTTTCCAACTGCCAAAGGTGATGGAAATGTATACTGATCATAAATAATTAATAAGGAAATTTATTTTGAATTAAAATTCATCTGACTTGACAATCCTAGATATCAGACAGTGTACCCAATCGCGTTTTGTAGATCGAACGCATATGATTGTGATTACAATTAATGGCATCAGTCTCAAGTGTATAAACACATGCACCATGTATCCTTCATAACACTTTTTACGTTTTTCGATAATTCTGTAATGTCCAAAAACGGTGATTCTAGAAGATATGACTTTATTTACCCTATGGCTCTTATTAGAAGAAATATAAGAAATGTCTTTTCAGTCAATCAATGTCATCAAATTGATAACTAGCCGAAATTGTTACACACATTTGATAAAAGATTTACAGAACAAGTCGAACAAATAGGCATATTTCTGCTGTTTTTTGTTTTTCTTGTTCACTTGTTGTTGTTGTTGTTGTTGTTGTTGTTGTTGTTGTTGTTGTTGTTGTTGTTGTTGTTGTTGTTACTATTTTTGTTGTTGTCTTTGTCGTTATGTTTAATAATTATGGTATTTTACTTTGGATATCCCCTTCGGCTCTTGAAGTGATATGAAATGTATATGCAACAATTAAATATGTAACAGTAATGCAATCTATTTCCAGACGACCCACTCGGACTTATACTGGCTTCCATAGCAACATCCCTTGATATACACTGAGTTACAATATAGATGAAACGTTACAAAAACGTATCATTTCATGTGCAACTTTTTTTGAGCAATCTTCCGTGCTTCAATCAAAACGGCAAGCTATACAACACCGTAAACGCAACAACTTCAATAACACTTATTAACAAAGTTTGATGGCATCTATTTGTGAAAGTGTGTACTTTGCGGGCATTTTTCGCTCAATGTAAAGTCTTCATACCGGGCAATTCATGGAGTGTATAGTCATGTAATCCTTGCTGCTGGCAAATGGCGCATTAGGCGAATTGGCAGCTTTTAAGCTTACCGATTTATATTGTTCCTGATATTTTGGTCGTGTTGTCAAGATATGACGTTGAAATATGTCACGGCCTATTTTCTGTCACGAATTCTACATTATGAAGATTATATCTGATTAAGAATTCTTTAGCGAATTGACTTTCGTAGTTTTTTCTCCTTTTCAAGATTTCTTTTGTCTGGTGTACAAAAGACCTCTTTCTTTGAAGGAATAGTAAGACTTATCGCAAATTTTAAAAAATCCCTTAAGTACATTTTACCAACATAAGCCAAAGCGATTGAGCTATTGCTTTAATAGGTGCAGGACAATTGAATGCCGCTTTCCTTGTGATATTAGCAATTCAGTACAAATCTCAAAAGGCTTCTAGCATGAATAAAGTGATTTTCTGATGGAGCAATAGAAAACGTAAAGTGACACTGGTAAACGCTCAAGTATATTATTCATTGCACACTCACAGTTTGATAACTTTATGACATAAACATGACAAGTGGTGTATGGACCAACCGGGGAATTCTTGTCTAAGTTATCCGACTCACATTATTTCCAACATCCATGTAACGCTTTCGGTTCCTGCACAGTGTTGTACATAGGTTATTCAATGCCCACGGAAAGGTGTGGAGTCGAAAATCGAAACGGGAAATTACACTCCACAGAAATATTACAAAATGTGACCGTAGCATGTTTAAATGGATGGTCAATTTAGTTGACGATAATAAAATTTAGTCAAAATTAGTTGTAAGATATGATACGCAGAAACGGTAGATGAAATCAAGCGAAGTTTTATCTAAGGGTTACTTCGACTACGAACTATGCTATTTAGCTGTTAGGTAGAAGATAAAACACTTGTACAGTACGTTAATTCTTTAGCGTTTGGGGGTTTAGAAATCCGCTATATAAAAATTGGCATTTGACTATCACCGAACAAAAACACGAGTCAACTGATTAAACACGTTTCGATTTTTAGTCATGGAACGCAATGACGCAATACACGTGTCACTACTTTCTAAAGCTTTTAAAAATACATTAGTAATCAATGTTGTGTGTATATTGACTGTTTAACTTTCCATTGCATTGTGTTCATATTTTTTCATCCTGCCCAGCCAAATGTATTGAAAAGAATGGTAAATTATAATAAATGCTGATGAACAGTTTACTGTTTTCTTCCCTTGTTATAAGACAATTGCTACAACTGTTGGGGTAACTACATAAGGCAAAGTAAATTGTAATGTTTAGTTATTATGGTAGTTTGACTGTGTGAATAGTACAGGTAATAACATCCATCAGCAGTTAAGTGTTGAATCGATATCCAAAACACTTACCTTCGAAAAGTACCCGGTTAATCTCTCGTGCTATCCGTATCAAGTATTCCGTTGTGTTTCTATGATCCTGTGATTAATTTACACCGTTTTTATAGCAGAGATATGCATTAGCCTCGCCTACACACACGCTCTTCCTGGTCACGTGCACCAGTCCAATCAGTGAATCGCGTAGTGACGTATATCAAACCATGAATGAAATAACATGACTAAAACAGGATTGCGCACTATTTTGATAACATTTGCATATAAATGATTCCTAGGAATTTCCTGTGCACGTGATCATCTACGTCACAACTCCCTCTTTGTCGACGATTTGACGGACTTATGCAACCGGAAATAACATGTCCTGATAAAGTGACCCAAACTTTTACATGTTCAATCAAAGTCCCGAGACATCCCGTAATCGAGGCTGAAATGTCAGAAAATTGACGTTAGCGTAAAGCTCGGGGTAATTAAAAAACATTAAATCTAGCAGTGGAATGTTCCTCTACATTTCGAAAATAACATGCCATTTGATTTTCGTCCGATGTGCCCTCTCCCTTTCATTAAGAAATTGGGTTTTCAAAACTTTTAATTTCCCTGAAGACTACAAAATGCAAACTAAATGTTGGTCAATTACTTTTTGCATCACCATAAGGATCAGTTTGATGTCTTCCATGCTACAAAATCTTGAGGCAATTTTAAAAGTCAGTCCTCGTCGACATTACTTCACAGGATTGACAGGATTCCATTAATTTCCTTATAAGAGGCAAACAATAAGAATTTACTTTTAAACCTGTAAGATCGTTTTCAAATTTACTGATTCGGCAACTTTCAATGATCACCATATGGCTAGAACGTATCAAAATAGCACTTCTCACATTAATTGGTTCCTAATAAACATGGACCCTCACATTTCCTAGAACTAGGATGTGCCTTAAAGGCCTGTTACAGGTTAAATATTTTACCAAAGCCTTGCTATATGACTACGAAAAGTGTATCTGTTAAATATATATGCTTATCAATTCTGTGTATCAAGTCTGCATATCCCTATACCGTAACTGTGCCTTTTGTTCATATCAAATCAGCATTGCTTACATATCTGATACACGGTTGAGTGAAATACCCGAGTTACAGCAGTTCGCACATAACTGGTCCACGGCTGTGGAAAATACTTCTCTTACAGTAATGTTCACATAGCTGTTACATTGTTGTAGGAATAAGCTCTTGTCCATGACTGTTGTAAAAACCTAACCATATGTCAGATTTAGGTATGTCACAGCTATGTGCTGGTTAGAACTATTGCAAGGTTATTTCACACACAGCTGGTAGAAGCACTGTGGTTCCATAAGGCTGGTACAGCTACGTGCACAACTCTGTCCTAAGTATGCAACTTTTACAGAGGTGGGACTCTGTGTATGGCTTGACATTTCTAATAATGGTATTCCTTTGCAACTATTTTTTCTTGTGCTAAAATTGCAAATATCATACATGACTTTAGTAATGTGTGAGTTATTCCTTTTTTTAATCTTCCAACAATCTATATCCACACAATAATTTTATTTCCCACTTCAATAGTGTGAAATATGTTTGTTTTTCTCAAAACATACATTACATTAACTCAATTAAAGCAACATGTTCTTACTACATTTCGAAACTTTTGGATTTCTAAAAATACACAAAAATGTACAAGAAAAAGTCAATACTACTGATCAGCGTATATACCTGTCTACAAATCAGCTATGGTACTATGTACATTGACTTGATGGCAGTATGTAAACAGGCGTAACTCGAATACGTACTCGGTTACTTGTTTGTCAGCAAATTATGCATCTGTGCAATGTTGATGGGGTTTTATACCAAAACGAATACATACGCTACAGCGAGGTCAACAAAACCTTAAGAAAGAATGCTGTGGCTACATCTATGTGGACGTTAAGAGCGTCCCACAAGGTGCTCATTTAATCTGAGATGTTAATAATTGTATAATAAAATCTGTTTCATATCTAAAGGATTAAGTTCTCGTCAACAAATCGAATAAATCCGAACATTTTCTCCTGAATGGATTATAGACAAACTAATTAAAATTCATTATTTGCCATAGTATTTCATCTCAGCTGCTGACTGCCTAACTCTTCATATTGATAACATTGTCAAATATCTCTCTTAAAAACATTTTTTGTAAATATATTTATGAAATTTCTTAATCTTAAAATCATTACTCCAAGTGTTATTTTTTTTAATACTTCATTTTGTCAAATTCACTTTTAAATTTAATTATGAATCGCAATTTATGAATTATTCCATGTTGGAATGATTTCCATTCTGAATGTTGAAAATGTCCTCTTAGTTATGTTAATCGAATATCGATTACCGGATGTGACGTTATCATTCACAATGATGCAAACATATACTCGTATACAATTGTTACTTTAGTAACGTTGGCATGGATACCCATTAAGAACAGAATAATCCTAATTGCAAATCAATTTTTGTAGGAAAGAATAGTAATCTCAAAGTGCGCATAATCAAATAAACATAATGGGCTTATTGTACATTGATCGAGGATGTCCGCTGGCCGTATTAATATAATGCCACATGGTGAGATAGCGGGAAAAACAGCGTGACCAAGCACAAAGTGATTAACAATTGATAAAGGTAAATTTACCCTTGTTCTACGTCACCAACTTAATTAAATCATTGTTATTACAACACCTATTTAAATTGTCATGTATTTACAAATCATCAAGTCTTATTATTGATAATTAAAATTACTAAATTGTTGGGTTTATAATTGTCTTTCCACCGGTAGGATAACAACATTAATTCAAAATTGTGACCAAGCTAATATTATTATTTTTTTACAAAAAGGAAATTACTTTCAAACCGTATTAGGAAAACCTCTAACAATTCTTTCAAAAGTCAATTTCTTTTTAACTAAAGTGTGTTTCTATGTCTTTGTGGTTTTGTCAGGTTGACGTCATCAATAGTGGAACCAGTTTTTTATTTTAATGAAATGGATAAGTATTTCTGTGCATTTGTCGCTATGCACTGCGAAATTGTATAATTCACAGGCTTCACTATGTGGTTATAATAACTTTGAGTTACAGTATAGAAGACTTCATCATAATGCGCTGAGTAAATAGGATTATCGTATGTCATACTTACGTATAGGAAGCTCAAAATAAAGTTTACACCAATATGGTTTATGAATTTGTCTAGTAAGTTAACATTATACCTAATATGTGTCTGGTTGTCACGCTATGTCTCAGAAACAAGGTTACTTTCAACCATCAATTAAGTCTTAAACTCTGGTTTTATTTGCTCAGAAACATAAAACCCTTTCTCAGTTAAGCTCAATAAAAAGAATCAGGGGTCTCCATGCAAATTTTCAAAGTCGAAATTATCTTTAAATCAATTCATTTTAAGATAAAAAATGACCGCCAATTGCTTTTGATAATTGTATGGAGAAATATGCGATTTTTATTTCCATGAAAACATGATGGTGAACCTCAAATTTGTTTTATGATTTCAAAAGGACCTGAAACAAGCGAAATTTGAGCAAAGATTTGAGAGATATTTAAATTTTCAGGCAAAGGAGCATTCTACCTAAGCAGTAGATCATTCAACGTTCAAGTCTAATTTTCTGTCAAAGATCATGAACTCAATCTATAAAATGCTACCTACCAATTACCGTGGCCCTATATCTAATTACAAATATGATAACGTTATAAAAGCTACAATTGCCAAGTATTGCAATTAAAATCTTTGCTATTTCCGCCACTATATATTTTTACGCATTGTATCATCATGAGTTTACCATATTCCATTCATGCTGGGTCGTTTGCGTGTCATGTGATTTACGAGATTGTCTGACTTAAGATTTCAACGTGTTTTATGTGAGACATACACGAGCTGTTTCAAATTCATTCGAGAGCTATAAACAAAGAGCTACTATAAGAAGTTACAACAGAGGTAACATGTAAGAAACGACTTTGCGATATGATCGAAGTATACGATACACCACTTTCTCAAGTGTGTATCAACAATAGATATTCAGTACTCGCTATATGTCTAAAATTACTTTATTTGTAATACATTCATTCATACATACATACATACATACATACATACATACATACATACATACATACATACATACATACATACATACATACATACATACATACATACATACTGACTCTCGTAGTTTTTCATTTTAAACAAAAAATTAATACTTATATTTTCACACAAAAATACCCTTACAAAGTTCTTCCTCTGAAAGATTTCAAGTTTCAAGTTTTCAGAGTACAATCAAAGTCTTATGTACATGACAAGTCTCTTTTCCACTTTCTAATAGACCGTCTCCGAGGAAATGACTTATTCGTGCATATGGTGACGGGAGACAATAAGAACTTGATGTACGTACTGTAATAATGGAAATTATATACCTACATTTATTGATGTACTCACAGTAGCAGACACATGACAGTGATGTATTGATATAAGTATGTGATTCTTCAATTTTCACTCCTATTATTATTTTCTAGATCGTCATTTTGGGTATATTAATCACGTCCGGAAGTGCACTATCACTTTTTGTTATTTCCAGATTTATTGTAAAATATGCACATTCTTGGTGCTTTTTTTAGTTATTGAAAACGCGTTATCAGTTAAGACAATTGAGTTTTTGTGGAATAGCTTTACTTAAGTATTGCAGTATATCAATTTTCCATGACATTACACATATGCCAATCACTACAATAGTCAACATCCAAATGTTACTTTTTTTAAAATCTATAGATTATATCCAAACTCATAATGAATACTGCAGGATATTAAATGTAAATTCATACATTTTGGCCTGTCAGTCCGTTAATTGTATAAAACAACTTCTAGCTTGTTTGTTTGTTTGTAGGACATTCGCTGCCAACCATCAATCAGGATGTCGACTGTTGTTTATATATATTGATCACATGGTAAAATGACGTGACGTACTGACAGTAAATTGTCGCTATAGTGCATTAGTCACGGCTATCCATTGTCTTAGTGTGACGTCATGATTTCTGTTGACTATAGTGTGATGTCATTAACGTGTTATAATTATTACATGTATAATGTTATTCAGTTTGCTTCTAGAACCAATAACAGTGACTGCATAATAGCTAATACAAGTAGTTAGTTACACTTGTTAATATAAAAATGGTGTGAGCTTGTTGATGGAAATATTTCAACATTGAACAGAATTCACTAATTCGAAGCGAAATCAACACAGTGTGCAGAGAAGTCGGTACAAAAAATGGTTTGCATTGTTATATTTGCTGACTCTCCATTTACAGCAATGTGCATTGACCCCATACACGTATGTATGTATGTATGTATGTATGTATGTATGTATGTATGTATGTATGTATGTATGTATGTATGTATGTGTATGCACACGAGTATGTGTGTGTACATGTGTGTGTGTCTCTTTACATGTGTGTGTGTCTGTGTACATGTGTGTGTGCGTCTGTGTACGTGTGTGTGTCTGTGTGTGTGTCTGTGTACATGTGCGTGTGCGTCTGTGTATATGTGCGTGAGTGTATGTATATGCATTTGAGTTTCAAATAACAATTGTTCAAAATTCGATCTTCGTTAGAAATCTCATGGGCTATTTACATCGTAAAAGTCAGCACTACTTCGGCCTTGTCGATACTACTACACTTTATAATAAACTCTTTTTCAATATCATGAAATCTCTTAATGCGTGTCCTGTTGTATACATACTTACATTGAAATGCGAGATCAGTTCGAAAGATTTGCACTTATCGCCATTTTCCTCTAAGGCAATACGTGGTTTAAGGACACAAAACAGATGTACGATTCGTGTTTAGTGATCGAGATATAAGCGAATTACAGATGGCTGAGTTCAATGTTTTAATATTTTAACAAGGTTGTACATAGTAGCTTGCATTATTCATCTTTCAACACGTTTAACTTTAGCGACAGTCACAGACCGCTACGTGGCATAGACAGTGATCTTTTCACATTCAGTAGCTAACAGTACACTTTCTTTTAACTATGCCTTTGAGATATTGAAATGTCTCGATACAGCTGCAATACACAGCTACAATTCAACACCTCATATAAACCCATTGTGCATGCCAAGTATTTTTGTGATTCTAACAATCTTGGAAAGTAACGAAACAAAATATAAATATTCGAGTGATTTGCCTATTATTATCATTAAAATGATTACATACATACATACATACATACATACATACATACATACATACATACATACATATGAAATAGAATTGAGAAAAGTGACACGTGTTGGTTGGAGTTAAATTCACGTCCGCAGAATACTAACCACCGTGCTCGCGCCAACTGATAAATTCAGGGTGTTGTCCTGGAATGGACCTTTCTATTATTTGGTAGGTGAGATGCCATATAAATATAAAAGCCCAACAAATTGTCGTCTATCTCGACAAACGTTCAACTTACATTGCTAAAAATCGTTGTCTTGTTTGACAAAAGTCTTACTGAACATCGCTACATTTCAATATTATATCCAGTGCGACAAAAAAGTTAGTAACATTGCTACAGGTTTTAAAATAAATGTGTAGACTCTTAATCAATTTTAACCTCTAATTTGAGTCTTTCTAAAATGAGAAGTTTTTTACAGTTCATAATAATTCAATAAATATGGTTTACGTTTTATTTTAAGTCAACGACATATCAGACAACTTTTTATTGAATTTTATTGGGAAGTTTCCGCTCACTTTTCTTTGGAACCTATTCAATAATTTGATCGACGCTTGCATTGCAGAGTGGACTATAAAGGTACTTAAATATACACGTGACTACTTTTCATCGCAGAGTAAACGACTTCTCAATAATTGATAATTGCTGCCCCCAACTATAACACTCATTTCCCATGAGAATGGTTAGTCGACGATATCCCAACAGCACTCGAAGTAACACCTCTGAGCTTTATACAACAAATTCCATGAGGAACCATTCCAACGTATCTTGCTTATTAATTGCAATAACATTAGTGAAAAACGATCTTGTTTTTTACACGTTGGAAACACTTTTCATGAAATGAAAAACCGATAGTTGATGACTTTCAACATTGCAAGCCTTTGAGTTTGTGGTCTACTGAGTCCCCTTCCCCATTAAATGAATCTAAATCGCTTTAAAGATTGACTGAGTTACTTTACTTGGTAATTGAAAGGTTTTTTACGCACTTATATGTCGCTAGACTGCTTGAAGGCAGTTTTGAAACTGCTTTATCAGAAACATCCCTTTCCTAAGCATGTTTTAGTTTAAGATTAAGTTAACTACCAAACCAGATAGACTATGAAGTTTCAGTAGCCCTTGCCAAGATTTGCCATGGTGAATCTCTACTTCCTGTTTGTGTGTACCTTGGGGGTATACATGGTATAGGTTACTCGCTTAATCATACAGCACTGCTGCTTTTCTCGATGTCTGAACAATACGAAAAACATCCCTGATTTACACTTCTACAGAATACAAGGAACAAAGTTCTTAAGAAATGGTACTATGAGGTGATGATACCCCAATTTGAGCGAGGGTGCTGTATACTCAATGTCCTGTTTGCAGTCTGCAATGGCCAATTAGGCAGCGATAAGTTTCTTTTTTAATTTTTACATCCTACACAACGTTTTAGCTATGAATTAATTGCCCAAACAAAATTCACGCATTGATGGCGTACACGCACACGGTGTTACATTTTATCTGACTTGTGAACACAAATAAACATCGCAGTTCACGGTTAGAAAACAATGTATCATGCTATAAGTGTTTGTATATTTTTAATGTAATTTATATCAACAAAAGGCCTTGCGCCATATTGTGTGAGACGTAAAAAATATCGCCTAATTGAAACGCTTTAGTCACTCTAGTTTGGTAGTAAGTTAAACTTAAGTATGGCTTTTAGTTTTCGTTTAAATTGACAAAGACACCTATCATATATATATTATTCTCTCGATGGGAGAAGCTTATAACTTCTGTTATGAATGTGTTACAATAACATTATGTTATGTTCTCCCAGGTTCTAAGTGTTATGTGTATATGATGCTAACTTTGACATACACCATTATTTGATAGTCAGTGGGGTTTTTGTACGAAAGTGTAACAACACTCCTATTACACGTAACTGTATCAAAACTCTATTTCAAATATATTTTGTAAAGCATTAGGCAGTGTCTAACGACAATAATATCTGATGTATTACGTTATATTTTAATGGGATAGTGTAAAGTAACGAATTGTCGAACTGAATTAAACTCAATAGTCCATAGAATTTGTACGGATCTATTCTTATTGAAAGATATATGTGCAACGACCGACGTGACACGAAAGTACATTTTGTTGTTAGTCAGTACCAAGAAGTATGAAAATCTACGTGTTTCCAACAAATGAATAAAGAGAAATAGAAAGGACTTCGTGATATCCTGACTTCATATATTGGCTTTGTTATATTCCAATAAAACAAACACATTTTTACCTTGCATAAGGAAAGGTAGATTTTGATTTAAATAAGTCGTTTGCATAATAAATAAGTCATTTGCTTAATCAATGATTTTTAGTAAGGTAAAGTATTTAGTTTCGTACAACTTGTAGCTTTTATTTGTTATATGACCATTTGCATGGTGAATGATCTTTTATTATAATTAGTTAAAACTATTTTCAAATTTCATATGTTTATTGGTTATAGCAAGGCGCACGTGTTCGATTTTGCATGAGTATTAGTTATTAATTTAAAGTCATTGCATGAATAGTGATATTTGGGAAATAGGCAATATCTAAAAAGCAAGCTTCAACATTCACACATACATGGTCGATATCAAAGCGCACATGTCCTATATCTCATGATAAACGCTTCAAATTTCAATGGTATGCGTACTTGTGATAACGAAGGATATAGAAAGGCATTCAGTTTACATATCTAGTAGTCAACTGCCATGAAAAACTCTCAACCGATTCGTCAAGATGTTTACCTATTTGTTTATCTATCTATCTATCTATCTATCTATCTATCTATCTATCTATCTATCTATCTATCTATCTGTCTGTCTGTCTGTCTGTCTGTCTGTCTGTCTGTCTGTCTGTACTGTCTGTACTGTCTGTACTGTCTGTCTGTCTGTCTTTCTGCCTCACTGTCTGTCCGTCCGTCCGTCCGTCTGTCTGTCTGTTTGTTTGTTTGTCTGTCTGCCTGTATATCTATCTATCTGTCTGTTTGTCTGTCTGCCTGTCTGTCTGTCTGTCTGTCTGTCTGTCTGTCTGTCTGTCTGTCTGTCTGTCTGTCTGTCTGTCTGTCTGTTCGTCCGTCCATCCATCCACTTATTTATGTATTTATTTATTTGGTTATTTATTTACTTATTCATTTATTTATGTTAAACAACATTCATGTGGATGTACAAACCCGTACATACTTTCTTGTTTGATAGATCATAAAGCAGGCTTGGTTTGCTGTTTTAATACCCCGGCAATGACTCTAAGGGAAACCCTGATAATTATTTCATGGTTCAGCTATTCATTTGACGCGATGACAAACGAGATATAATAAAAGCTGAGATACGAAATTACCTCTAAATGCACGTTTTGTATTCTAAATTATTGTTCGTATTAAAATATCAAATTACTCATTTTCATTTTATAAATCGATTTTCATGTACTCTTTTACGTTTATTAGATGCGTCAACCCCCATGTGGCTGACATAAAGAGTAATTTTATATCCTTTTCTTTTTCTAATCTAGACGTATTGGTATATAAAGCTGGGAATTAATACTGATTTAGTGGTGTACTGATAGTGTATATAATCGATGGATCTTGCACAGTCCAACCCAATCAATGCATTTGGTGCCTCTTCTTATCTCCTACTGTCTATTTCTTCTGTCAATGTCTCGTCGTCTATCCAAGTCTTTAAGTCTCGATGGCAGTGTCTCTGTTTCTGTTGGTCTATATATATTTCTATTTCAGTTTGTTTTCATATCTCTGTCTGTCTGTCTGTCTGTCTGTCTGTCTGTCTGTCTGTCTGTATGTCTGTCCGTCCGTCTGTATGTCTGTCCGTCCGTCTGTATGTATGTATGCCTGCCCATCTATATGGTATATATATATATATATATATATATATATATATATATATATATATATATATATATATATATATATATATATATTGTATCTGATATGTCGAACTGAACGTTCAACCGTCTGGCTCGCATCAATGGTACTAATATTGAATGAGTAAAATTGCATGTCTGGATCGATATGTTACGTTATTTGAAAGGTAATTTCATCTGTTTATATATTTCCATCTGGATGTACGTGAGCACTTTATTGCTTTCTGAACGGAAAGGGGCTGCATAGAGTTAAATGAATGTGAACAAACATTACGTTTCAAGTAATAGACTGCGGAAAACAACACGATGTACTCAGTTTACTAGAAACGTATTGTTACTATACGGAGCTGGATTTGTGGTTAAATTAGATAGTTCACATTTCAGCTACATGCTGAAAGAGATAGAATCACATTTCTCATTACGTTTATTCTGAGGTCTAGCTATAAGAATTTAGTGTTTTATCGTACATTGAACTATTGATCTCGCCTCTAATGTGGTTTACGTATAGTTTTATTTAACTCAAGTCAAATAACTTATAAACGCAGCTCTTGTCATTTTAAAAGCAAATCAAGGCATATAATATACGGAGAGGGACAGTAAAGTTGTACTCAAGCTCCAACTGGAGTATTGTTTCGAAAATGTTTTGTTAGGTACAAATAACTTACTTATAATATCCTACACCTTGAACAGGATTACATCCCCTAAGGGTAAACGTATTGTGTAGCTCTATACACGATAAAACAAATCAAAACTGAATTTTAGGTCCGCACCCAAAAATCAGAGCCTGTTCAACCTGTTTCTGTACTACTTATGGATGATATCTACCACTGATTAACTTTTGCAATGTCTAGTTATTGGTATTTTAATAATACTCCAGTTACAATAAGTACAGTTTTAAGATGGTGACAGAACCAAACCGAGCTTTCATTCAACATTTAAACTTGCCACTACACTACCTACAGATAATATTGATAACGTCATTTTGTACTTAACATATACAGTGTTTTTTATAAGTAATTGACATTCTCAGTTCCAGCTTGGGTAGATTTAAAAAATGGACGGACATTGTACATTTATAAGGGTGTATTCAGGTATGATTCGGCAATGACGTCTACTAGAAAGGTTACAAAGAGTTTATTCTTAAATGCATTGTAACCCCAAGGTCGTATCCATTAGCAACGAAACAGGTGGTGTTAGTTTTGAATAACAAAATTCTTCTTTCAATCCAAAAGTTCCTTCCTCCTAAAATGCGAGTTCCGGATACCAACAAAAACACTTCCTTGGTAGTTACATGGAAAAGCAATATCTTCTTGTATAAATATGTATCAGCCAATTTGTAAATACCCCGTCCATTAATGTTTCTGTGTCTTTGTTCTCCCCAAATCTTCCATTTAAATTGCATGTGTTTCTTAATTATACGAACTATTCTGCAAACACTTCCAATAGCAGGATACAATTATTGCTTGCATATGTGTTTCCCATTAAAATATTAGTATCTGTAATACATGATTTCCTATTACGTGACTTCCTTATTTTGACCGAAATAAATATGAATGGAAAAAACGGATTATTGATTGGATACGAAAATTGTTCAAAGGTAAACACAGTTGTCTTTGCCTCTATCTGTCACTTTTTTCCACTACACGCCTCTCTCTCAGGTTCTCTCTCCGCCTCTATCCCTTCTCTATCTATCTATGTTTATCTCTATCGTCGATATGTCAGTCTCTGTTAGCTCCCATCTCACAAAAAGTTCTCTCAGTGCTGTCTCCGTCTTTATCTCTGTCTGTCTGTCTGTCTGTCTGTCTGTCTGTCTGTCTGTCTGTCTGTCTGTCTGTCTGTCTGTCTATCTGTCTGTCTGTCTGTCTGTCTGTCTGTGTCTGTCTCTCTCACTCTCTCTCTCTCTCTCTCTCTCTCTCTCTCTCTCTCTTTCTCTCCCTCTTTCGAGTTATGATAGATGTTATAAGATACTGCAGCTGTAGTTACGATCTTTTTAATAAAAGATCTCCGACCCCCGTCAAGATTTTTACCAACTAACACAATACATACATTGTGTTAGTCATTAGATTTGTGTCGTTTCTTTGGTAGCAAGATGGCGATTGTTCTGCCATAAGTGCTAAGTTTTTAAATGTCCTTGTCTCTCTGCATATCGTTATCCTCTCATACACTACCACAAATGAAAGCTGTAATTGTGTATAGTCTTCAGTCAATAATTCATTTGTATGTATGACCTCCGAGATTTTAAAAATTTCCCACTAGCTTTGTATCTATTCATTCACTTTTCCAGTGACTGTTTTATCAAGCGTCTCCGCTACTTTACATTATCTACCATGCGTGCGCACATATGTTTAATTATTAAGAACGTCGATGAAGATCGATTCAGCCCTAGAAAGTACTTTTTCACGATTTCATTAAACTTTCAAATTGTTCAATACATAAAGGGTCACTTTAGATCACGCGCATGTCGATCACGTGACTAACATACTAACACGGGGCGTAAACCTCAATCAAAATTTAAGAATAAGAATAAATTAAGGAATAATAACGCTATAAATTTAATTAGATCTTTTTGGAATGAAGTGTCAAGTTTCATTACGGTTTTTATCAGTAAACACAGAATTCTATGTATAACGTTTTATAAAGGAGTATTAGGGTTATAGTTTTTTTTCCCTTTTGACGGCTCACAGGGCAAATCAGTTGCCGAGAGTTTTTAAAAGTGTCAAAACGTCAATAGTTCAAAGGACAAAACAGAATATTAGAAAAAGGGATTTCTCTAGTGAGAGCAAATGCATGAGTCACTCCTACGTACTGATATCGTCTACATGTGTTTATCTATATATAAGACAGAATACATTTTGACATTATTCTTAAAAGACGTAACACGTTGCTAGGATTGACGATTGGAACAAATGCGCCATGACAAATGTATCCCCTGGAAATAGAAGTTTATTCGTTCTGTTATCGTGTGTCATTGACGTGTATAGTGTACACAAACTAGCTAAACATTATAGTAGACTGTGCACACTTTGCACTGGAGAGAATAGAATAGAATAGAATAGAATAGAATAGAATAGAATAGAATAGAATAGAATAGAATAGAATAGAATAGAATAGAATAGAATAGAATAGAATAATAGAAGAGCAGCGTAGAGAAGCTTAGAGAAGCTTAGAGAAGCTTAGAGAAGAGAAGAGAAGAGAAGCTTAGAGAAGAGAAGAGAAGAGAAGAGAAGAGAAGAGAAGAGAAGAGAAGAGAAGAGAAGAGAAGAGAAGAGAAGAGAAGAGAAGAGAAGAGAAGAGAAGAGAAGAGAAGCTTAGAGAAGCTTAGAGAAGAGAAGAGAAGAGAAGAGAAGAGAAGAGAAGAGAAGAGAAGAGAAGAGAAGAGAAGAGAAGAGGAGAGGAGAGGAGAGGAGAGGAGAGGAGAGGAGGGAAGGGAAGGGAAGGGAAGGGAAGGGAAGGGAAGCGAAGCGAAGAGAAGAGAAGAGAAGTTCATTAGGATAAAATTATGAAATTATGAAGCCTACTGCATTAACTTGAAATAAAATATCGATGTGTTGCAGTATTATAAATTACAAATTACTAAAGAGATTTCATCCAAACATATCATCAAATAACTCAGAGAGCACCATTTGCTGAAAAAACGTACTATCTAGCGATTTTATTAAGCCGGGGTACTTTTCTTTCCATTAACAGTAGTATACTTATCTGACGCCCACATATAAATACGTTCTGACTCGTGACAGCGATGGACTTTATTATAACGAGTTCCTTAACTGCTGTGATTCAACAAATCTCCTGGAGGCATTTTGAAGTCGTCTTGATTCGGACTGCTCCTAACCGCAAATGAGTCCTTAACCTTTCTATTAACACCTTTGGGGGATAGACACACTTACTTATTAAGAGATTGTCATCTTCGAACATGTGAAATTGATGGTACATTTCATTTTAACCTGTGTTAACCCTTAAATATATTTGTCTGAACATGTCACTCATACAGTTTGCACATGAAGTTATGTGCAGTAAGTTATTTGCATGTAAGGCCAAATAAAAAAAATATGTTTCCGATAACTCGAATGAACGAATTGGTTAATTAATTAAACAGACCGAACCTGGTTTAAGCATCGACGCTAAAAATTGTTTACATGCAAAAAGGTAAAATGGTGACAATTTACTTCTATTTCCGAGTACAGCTTCTTGCCTTTGCCTCATCCGTGGTCACTTTTTAAAGTCGTGTTCCTGAGAGAAACTCTGTCTTTGTAGGCCTAGGATAAACGTCGAACTTCTCATGTCGATAATCTAACTGTATGGAAGTCGACACAAACCAGGAATGAAAAGCGACGCGGAATAGACGTCGAGTCTAATCTATCAAATTTAATACAAAAACGAACAGCTTAGAGGGTCTAGTTGTGTATGACATGCTTAGGGGGTAAAATCATATGGCGGATCAGACGAGATTATTGTTGGTACAAAAAATCAAGGACGGCAGAAATTTCATTGCCATGTGCTATTTCAGCATTTAAAATATAGATGAAATTATTTTCAACACGAGAGTGGTGCGCGAACTGAACGTTGCCGCCAGACGTTTGAAAATGAAATGGCTGCGCATGACAGGCGCATTGAATTGTGGTTATTTTGTATTAGATTCGACCATAGACCATACATCGGGTCTATGATTCGACACGGCAAAAGTTCGACGCTTACTGCGCGTCGCACTTGTGTCGTTATTTGACAGGTTGTGTCGAATTTAATTGCCTGTCGAATTTAATATTAGTTGCTGCAACGTATTGCAATACGCGTCGAATTTGTCGTGTACCTAATGTAAATAATAAGATTCGGCACATGACAAGTTTGACGTTTATCCCGGGCCATAGACTATAGCAGTACAGTCTGTATATTGTGTTCATCTACAAATGTCTTCATGTAATTCTTTTACACCTCATAAAACTCCTTCGGAAGTATTGTGACCGACCTGACAAGTATCTTATCTTGGGGTCGAAGTGGTTTTTAAGTTTCAAAAGTAAAATAAAATGAAATTCCGATCTACCTACCCTATTTTCTGAAGTCATGTTATGGCTAACAGACACTTTTTTATTTTGCCTAATCATAACGCATTAAATATATATAAATACCGAATCATGTTCTCCATTAACCACCAACAGACATACACTCCAATGTTAGTTAATTACAGTTAAACTGAACAACAGTAAATTATCCTGGAAATGACGTATCTATTAAGTGCTAAGCCAGTGGTAATTATTCAACTTTATTCTAATGAACGTAATTACAGTGTAAATGATTTGCTGTTAGTGACATCATCATTATTTTATACTGTGTTAATATTACATAACGCGTAAGATCACCTAACCCTGGTAATATATTAACACTCCATTAATACAAATGTAAAGTCACTTCAGTGCTAATAAAACGACAAACGTATCATGTTTACATATTTTATTTCCTTATCCCAGAACTCGAATCAGAGAGAGAGAGAGAGAGAGAGAGAGAGAGAGAGAGAGAGAGAGAGAGAGAGAGAGAGAGAGAGAGAGAGAGAGAGAGAGAGAGAGAGAGAGAGAGAGAGAGAGAGAGAGAGAGAGAGAGAGAGAACTATGCTAATAAATATTACTCATATCCTACAAAATAACTTCAGGTCATTAGTTTCGGATTATTTGCATATAGTGTGGTTGTGTCTTCCCAGCTATTTCACGGCTAGGACCCAAGTCAATTGCAAGTTGAACGCTTTTTGCACTGCGGTTAGAAATAATATGCTAATGCAATTACCTTAAATATAAACTATGTTTACAGAACTAGGAAATATTTTTCTGCTTAAATTGCCTTGCATTTAACTTTCTTCCTCGTGGTTAAACAACAGCTTATTTTACATAACGATTTGATATCAAACCATTCATACATAAAAGGTAATTACTTTTCATAGGTAACAGATTTGATATCTAAGTTCAAGATATGTTTTCTTCTAATCCTCTTTACGCCAAGTCTTTTTTTCACATGAAGGTGAATGCACCTAGACACATAAATAATTTGCCAATTTGTAATACTTATGTAGACAAATGCATGTAGCTTATAATGTATGGACGATTTGGTACAAACATGTCGCAATGTCGAGTCACTTGTTTGTATAAGAGGATCCCTCTTAAAGGCCTATTCCGCACATAAATAAGGGGTCGGATTGCGATGACGCTCATTATGCTTGATGACTTTGACCGTGTAACACACTCACAGAGCTCATAGAGCACCTATGAAACTGCCGTGTCAGAGAGTATAACTGATTTTATTATCTCCTAATGTTGGGCTACGGTATATCTATGAATATTTATGCTATTATTGAAAATAACTGTGTTCCGAGGACTGCATTCGTGAAAATACACGTTGGATGTGTCGAGACACTGACCCAGGATGGAAAACTAGTCCTTTAACTCTTTCGCGTGTAAGTTCAAAATCCGCATTTTATAGTCTCATAGTTTTTACTGTGTCTGAGAACAATCAGTAAAATGAAATATTCTAAATTGTATGTGAAAGAAATTCATTCATCAAAAGGATTGATGACATAGTAGCTGCAGCATATCATTTTCAACAGCCTTAGGGTCTTTTTTGGATGCCAGTGTAAGTTCATTCTTCGGTCAGTGTGTATATATATAGTTAACAGTGTTATACAAAGTCCTGTAAAGGGAAACCGATAGCTAACTGCATCACGCACAATTTTGCTTAAAACTCCGTTTCTATTCTCGCTGATAATTTTTGCCCCCGGGAATTATTTCCTCATGTAAAGTATAATCTCTTATGACATCCTGGTTTCTGGTAGAGTCATCTTGTGTTGCTACCAAAATAATAATATAGTATTATATTTCTTTCTTTGCTTCCGTTTCTTTCTCAGTGCAAAACATGAAGGTTAGAAACGAACAATGTACACTGATATCACGGTTGGAATGAATTCGCATTTACATGTACTACTCAGCTTCTGGGAAATTTGTAGTGTCCATTTGCTTCGCAATTTCACTCCTAAAACTACTACCACTGTTGATCTGTTGGTACTGCACCCAATACTATCTCAGCTACCAGATACAGTAAATACAATTACGAATAAACGTTTTTATTTAAGATATTGCTAATACTATCCGATGTCATGCCAAAACTTTGGGATGGGATACATTACATTATTGTATTTCCCATGATGTCACAAGGAAGCCATAATAGGAGGGGGGGATTGTATTGGCAAACTTCTACAGTATTGTTTCATTGCAGCATTATATGTATGTGGTAGCATATAGGACTTTCATTTCGAAGCTTTCTTTGTAATTTCAAATATGAAATCCCAGTTTAAACAACAAAATTATACCCATAGCAGCTCAAACAGTGTGTGTATGGATATGTATGTATGTATGTATGTATGTATGTATGTATGTATGTATGAAGGTAGGTAGGTAGGTAGGTAGGTAGGTAGGTACTGTATGTATGTATGTATGTATGTATGTATGTATGTATGTATGTATGTATGGATGTATGGATGTATGTATGTATGTATGTATCCCAAACAATGAGAAAACACGAAATTGAGGTTACCTGCCTTGAGGTAAATAATAAAAAACATACGGCTCATGATTTTCAGTTTGATGAGGGAAACAGAAAGAATTACTACTAGGTATGTAACAGTTTAACTTTATATCTGATCATCTTTATCTCCATTAGTATGCTCATCACTACTACTACTACCGAAGTGAAACTAGTCGAGTTTAAAATATGCAAATGAACTCTCTTTCACGAGAGATTTATTCTAATATGTTCATTACACGCACGGCATCGGTTTGAATAACACAATTCTCAGTGTATGAGTCCCATTTAGCGTATAGTTCAAATCCCTCAAGACATCATTATCAAATTTCAACGTTCACGGTAATCATTCGATTATTTCGGATCGGTTGATTCTTAGAACCTCTGCTTGTGAAATACCAAATAACATGTACACCATGTAGGGGGAAAATGTGAAACCTTCCAGAAACAGAAACATTGACAGCGAGATATGAAACCAAACGTTTTGCTGATATCAATTGCTTTATTTTTGTATACTTTACTATACATAGTTGGGAGGACAGAATCAGAATACGACTGTTATGTAGTGACTGGTTGGTGTAAATAGACTTAACTCGATATGACAGTAGCTAGGGTCGGACTGTGTTGACGTACTGTCATTCCTTATTATCAACACAACCTTTTAACCCCCTTATATAGAGAGTCATAATTCATAAATTTAATCAAGCTAACTGATGTGCATGACATCTCGTTTTCTACTCATTTTTATGTTGTAGTTATTTCACTACTACAGAAGTATACATTCGTACGTACGTACGTACGTACGTGAGTACGTACGTACGTACGTACATACATACATACATACATACATACATACATACATACATACACTCACAGACAGACAGACAGACACACACACACACACACACACTCTCTCTCTCTCTCTCTCTCTCTCTCTCTCTCTCTCTCTCTCTCTCTCTCTCTCTCTCTCTCTCTCTCCCTCTTCCGTGTATTGATAAGAACATCAATTATTTCAACTGTCTCAAATCAACTTGAGTTTACATCATTTTATGAAAACCACATATGGTCATGCCTGTGCGCGAGATTATTAAGATGTACTGCACTGTGTAAAAAAAAAAGGAACACAACCACAATACAATTATCTTATCCAATACATACGAGAAGGCGCCCTCTTTTAAAGAGTAAAGCACATGATGCATTCACAAACGAGATTATCTGTTTTGTTTAAAAGGCATTTTAAAAAACAATATTGTTGATGGAAATACAACGTTAACATGAAAATCGCATTTTCATATATTATTAATTGTCAATCCTCGAGCTCGCACAAGTAGAGCATCCCTTTCAGTCACTTAGCAACGTTCATTTTGTAAGAAATCCGTCGCCATTAGCATGAAACCCATGTAACATCTAATGCTTAGAAGTGCTTATATCCTTTGTTCCAATTATTATATTTTCTTGATGTTTGCTTCAGTAATAATTATTAGAGGTTTTGAATTAGCCAATGGCCATAGTTGTCATAGTTACTAAGTATCTAATCACTGAACACATTTTAGAGTCATTTTATTGTAACATACATATTCATCGAAATATGGTGCCTGGGTTACAATGGAAGCCAGTTTACTCGAAGTTGAACGCCATCTGAAACATCGCAAATCTTGCTACCGCCTGTTTCATGTTCACTGGCTCTGTTTCAAACAGCCATGCAGAATCCGGTAAGAAAATGGCAAGTAATAGCAGCATTGCATGGAACAGAAACATGTTTAGTTAATGCAACATAAATCGACCTGCAATTCTGCCATTTCTCAAAGTAACTTGTCCGCGAAGATGGGCAAGACTTGTTTCATCGCAATCACTATTGATGTGATCAGTATTATCATCAGTATATGAATTTTCTGAGCTATCAGTATCACATTTGTCTCTATCACTGCCTAGAACATGCATTACAGAAGTGTCACTTTCAGTCTAAGGGTCACTACTATCTGTTTCACTCACGTCCATGATGTTAGTTTTAATTTCATTTGCATTCAATTTTCTTGATCTAATTCTGGTATTCCTACTATTTTGAGTGGATATTATGTCTAATGTTTCTCTTTTCAAGTTTCTCTGTTTTGGTAATTTATGCTCAATGACATCAAGATATTTATCTAACTCTTTCACGTTCAGTTTTTCAAGAGTTCCACCCAAGAATAACTTCTTCCTGTCATAGTCATTATATTTCTTGTTTTGTTTCTGTTGCTCTTCCCACTGTTTGGATCTGATGTTTTTTACTCTCCAGATTTTTCAGATGTTCAATGTTAGTTCTTGAGAACACATGCCGACAAAATATTTCTCTGCAAAACGACATATAGCAATTTCATCGTGTAATTGTTTACAGCTTTTTATGTTGGCACGGGGTTGGAAGTCATCTACAGTTCGGTTTGTGTTTGCGAAATCCCCTAATACTGGAAATAGGAGTAAAACTTATCTATCAGTTAAATTATTTCAGTTTTTGACTATTTCTTCCAACAATAAAAATGTTCACATGTATACATGCAAAAGCTGAGCAACACAAACCGGCATTGGAACTAAAGTTGTATTCAATACGTTTCTAAAAAGTAGAACAGTTGTGAAGTATTTAAAGTATACCCGCATTGCCCAATGGAAATATGTTGTTCTTGTCATTGTCCTTTTTTCAGTATAATGATTTACACTGTAAACGTTCATACACAGAAACTTTTTTAGCACAACTGAACAAAGGTTCAGAGGTTCAAAGGCTATATAGGCATGGCGCTGAAGCAGTTTGTTTGTGTGTATGTCTGTGTGTGTTTTGTAATTGTATACATACATACATACATACATACATACATACATACATACATACATTGTGCATGTAAAGAGTGTTTGAATATGTGAGTAAGGGGGGGGGGCATGGAAATAAAATCAAGAACTTGCAGGGGGGCAGCAATTTTTCCCAAGCTTTTATAGGGGGGGGGGGCATGAAAAAAATACACAAGGAAAAGGGAAATCCTCCAGGGTCCCATTGGAAGTAAAATCTGGACACTCCCTTATATACGCTTTCCTATTCATAATAGCAAAGTGGTGATCGGCAACAAACGACGAACATGCAGTATTAAATATTCTCCAGGCGAAATAATAGCAAAGCATTTGCGTAATCATTTGTATATCTGAATATGTAAATTTAGCAGCTATCGGTGTATTTATGGTAAAATACAAGGAATCGGCTTGATGTGATTATTTAACCATTCTAAGGATAACATGATCAAATTATCAGAAGATAAGAAGCGGAAACCACTGATAAAGGGATCTCAAGATAAGAGGAGAAAAACACCAAGAGAAAACAGTATGAATTAATCAAATACTCGTGGTCCTTTTCCTCCAACTTTCACTTGAGCGTAAATGCGTTAACCTTAGTATTAAAGAGCCGAGTAGATTTTATCAACTGGATGCATTTCTAATTCAACGTATATTTACTCAATTCAAGTCGGCCTTGTGGAATACAGATACAGTAGATACGTCTGCCAACCCAAACATTCGCAGACAATGAGACTTTCAAAGTTCTGTAGCTAGCTTTGAAGTGTTATCTCTGAAATGGTTAACCGGACGTGACAAAGATGAAGAAAATAGCTTATTGACTTCAGGGAATTCAGTATTATCTAATCGTACAAGAACATACTACATGTAGTACAGAATGTTACAGCAGTACTGATTAGAATGAAACCCCCTGAAGACAGACAAGTTAATAACTCTTTCTGTTAAGATCACGAACTGAAATTTCATCTAGAAATCGTGCACTGTTGGTCGCAAGTACAAGGTTGGGGTTGTGAACACACGCAGGGTTTATGTCAAATTGACTAAGGAACAATCTTATCACATTGCATATTGTTGCATACACTTAATATCTTGATCTTCAAAAGCAAGTGGCTGACATGTCAGCTTTTACAAAGATCGGCTTGCAAAGATATCAACTGAATGCCTCCCGTAAGAGCTTTTTGATAGTTGTCCGTACATGCATTGTGGGAATGCAGAGCTCTGAACTACCATATTGCCTGATCGTAAAATTCATTAATTATGCAAATGACTCATTTCAGTTAAATATAATGCATAAACAACAAACTACAAAGAGTACATACCTTTTGGTATCATCGACTTACAAATTATTAAATTTTAATATTGCTTTCTTAAGATATTACTTAATTATTTATCCAATGGCTTATTAGTTTTTATATATTTACCAAAATCCGACTCACTTTTGTGATCTCCATGAGGAGACAGACGACGGACAGGTAGATAGATAGATAGATAGAGACGGATGGATGGATGGATGGATGGATGGATGGATGGACGGACAAACGAACGGCCGCCCGGCTGGAGGGACAGACAGACAGACAGACAGACAGACAGACAGACAGACAAAGCTATATGATTACCAGAAACTAAAAATGATTGATAATATTAACAATACATACCGTCAAGAATTGATGTATAAGCTTTGCTTCCAAACACACACTGCACATCTATGTATCTGTCTGAAACACTTTTATATAGTTTTATCTCATTATATTTTTAATTAATCATGCAATTTTCCAGTACATTAATTGTATTTTAAGTGTCATCTCACCATGATCATTTGTAACTAGCGGGGATGTCAATACTTAATTGCCATGACCAAATGAGGAGTTAGTTGGCGTGAATTTACCGTTGCAATGTGTGTTGCATCAACGTAAAAAAAAAGACTTCCCCTGACTTCTAATTGACGACTACTCCCTTGACTAGTGCCCTACAATTACCCTTATATTACATAAGAAACAACCGGACGCCGATTTAATTATTATAATATTTAATTTTAATTTTTTTATCAAGTCTGCGTCCCGCCGCGGCACTGACTGCAGGTGGACGCAGCGCTCTCCGTCGGGATGATTTTTAGTGTTAATTAGACAGACATACGGCAAGTGGACGTTTAGCAGCGGCTGTTTCCGCTGCGTCTTCCTGTGGGCCGACACAGCGATGTACTGGGAGGTGTTAAATGTTTCTAATGAAGTGCTGAACTGTGTCAACAGTGTAGCAACTTCTTTTTACTGAAAGATTTTGGGTCTTTGCCATTAAAATAGGGTGTTTCCAACAACTCCTAGAACGCGCTAATTATCGTAAATATCTGGTGTATCCTTGGTACAAAAATTCACTCAGCCAGGGACGTGCTACATTTTAGCTAATTTATAAATTTAGAATGCTATTTAGAACGCGTTAATTATTATTAATATCCGATATATCATTGGTTTAAAAAAACCTAGACCGATGATATTCTAAACTTCTGCTAAGTTATATATTTAGAATGTTATTTAGAACGGCCGCGCTAATTATCGTAAATATCCGATACAACCTTAGTACAAACAAAATCACTCGGTCGAAGACGTTCCAAACTTCAGCTAATAAATTTAGAACAATAATGTATCACGCTAATTTACTGTTATTTAGCTGTGTTTATCATATTTAGCTAGTTTATCTCCATAAGAAATACATGGAGTTTACAAACGACCCAGATACTTGTAGATGTTTGCCTCACAGTATCTAGGCTAAGGATACGGGTGTTTCATGAAAACAGTAGATCGCGACATTTGGGCTGATCAGACAGTCGGGAACGTAGGCAACGCAGGTTGTAAATTATGTCGTCAGCTCCATTTGTCGGCGTTATTTCGTGCCTTTTCTACTACATATTAAAATGCCAATTGTGATAATTATGTACTTTTATCACTACTATACGTGCTTCGCACCTCCTAATGACTTCGCGCCCACAGGGCGGCGGCCGCCGCTTCAAACAGTATACAGAAAAGACTTGACCGCGGTATTGTTAATTCATGAATATTAGAACGGTCAGACGAAGGGTTTGCTTCGTCCGGCCGGCTACTTGATAAACGACTCTTCCCTGTGATGGTTCCTCCGACGCCACCTATATGTATGTATGTGTATATGTATGTATGTATGTATGTATGTATGTATGTATGTATGTATGTATGTATGTATGTACTACGATTCGTCACGTCACTGATAATAGACAGAAGAGGTTATTTCTGAACATATATGTGATATATAAGTGATATGGGGAAACGTATTAGGTTTACATGCAATAATTACATCCCTGTCTAACAGAAACCTCGGATGAACAAAGTTACATGTATCCTATGAAATTTAGAAAGAACTCTTCTTTCAAACAAATTAAGGTGTTGCTGTTGCCTATCGTATTATGTAACCACATTCTATAGTAATTTAAAACAAATTAAGGTAGCAGGGGAATGTCGGTGTTCTTAATCCAACGTCTAATTCCATGACCGAAGGATGTTGTAATTTACCCTTAATTGGTTTTATACAATGCATGTTAAACATCAACTGTGCAAATTAGTACCCCTAGTCACATATTAGGACGAAAGTAAGAATTAATGTTCTGTACATTTGCTATAGTATACATACATACATACATACATACATACATACATACATACATACATACACACATGCATACATACATGCATACACACATACATACATACATACGTACGTACGTACGTACATACATACATACATACATACATACATACATACATACATACATACACACATGCATACATACATACATACATACATACATACATACATACACACATACATACATACACACATACATACATACATACATACATACACACATACATACATACATACATACACACATGCATACATACATACATACATACATGCATACATACATACATACATACATACATACATACATACATACATACATACATACATACATACATACATACATACATACAAACATATACACACGAACATACACACGTACGTACGTACGTTGAACCAATGCTCTAGAACACTTAACATTAGCTTGCTGTATTTGTTAAATAACTTTAAAGGTAGCGAGTTTCATTTTTCTATTTTTGCTAACACAAACAGTGTTTAGTTACTCGCAAGGAGGACTGTTCTTCATCATGTTAAATTTCCAGGATTACTTTATCCTGTACTCTATAGTTTAGTACAACATTAAGATGCCATTTTATTCGCACTGAAAATATACTGCCAATCCGCACAACAAAGTGTTAACCCCATTAAACAACGAATAAAGTTAAGAAAAAGCAAAGGAAACCATTACTTTAAAGAATCTATCTCTAAAGTACATAAACTAATTATGTGGTTGTGAGTGCACACTTCAAAACCATTTGTTGAAGTGATAAATCTGGTACCCTAATATTTTAACGAACTGCATGGTTTAAATTTACAAGACTACATTTCCGACAACTTGTCTGTTAACTCTATTACAATTAATTGCGGGGCACAATTATACTGCAATGGGAAATGGCCGATATATGCATTTGCCGACAATGAGGACTTTTATCGGCCGTCAAAACTGATTTGTCGCAGTCTCTTACTAAAAGGTAAACTCAAGCGTGATGTGATCAAGAAAAGGCGTTTTTGCTACAGTGAAATGACTATTGAGTAATCGTGCAAGAATGTTCCGCTGTTATTAATGCATGTGAAAGCTATCTCAGCTGATGAAGTCAGGCGTCACACGTCTGGTCTTTTTGGTGATGATGTATTTCTTTGTCTAGATCACGACTTATCAAACTATCGCCGGCTATAGAAAGTGAGATATACAGACTTGATTCACATCCCGTGAAATCCCCCCAAAAAATTTATTTCATCAAAACCGTCTACATCGTTCCCAGTAAAAAAAATGGAAATGTACTTTCATCTTAATAGTCTATAATACATAAAAAATTCGATGACATAGTTCGGTAAACCATAAAATCGAATAACTGTTATATAATAAGCTTAAGGTATTCAAACTCTGCCTAACGTCGAATTTTAATACCATGATTACTTTTAATGCCGCGACAATGAAATTATGTAATCGATTCTTATTAAGAGTCATCTGGGTGGGAAAGATTATAAACTTAGTACTTGTCACTAGTACTATAACTCTACATACATCAACTACAAACACCCCTTAGTCTTAATTTAAATAGTTCATTGTACGCTGTGCATTCCGCTGCCAGTTCATTCCTATTTGGCATCTTTTAATTTTCCAGCCTTACCATCTATTTAAATTGCCTCTTCTGATGAGCATATTCCAACATCAGAAGTTCAACAGAAGCTACTTCTACACAGTCTTTTTTAGTGAGTATGGATTAACCCTTTATCTTTATTCGGATATCAATTGTACCTATCAAATTCTGTTATTTGGTGTGTATTTTCCTCTAATCTATACTTTTATGGTGTGTCTACTACGTTAATCTGAAAAAAGGTTACACCCCGAAACGTCATATAAATAAAGACTTGAACAAACGTATTGACTACGTTAGACCTTAAATTTCTGTACTGTGTCACTATAAATATAGAGAGCAAATAATGTTTGAAAGGTTGGCATTGTGTATTTTACTTCGCGTCTAAAATATGGGATCTTATAAAAATTAATCACAATATTACCATGCTGGATAACCCCGCGTGTTCTTGGTACACTCATGATGGTTGTTACGGGTTTGAGTTGTGTCTTTAGCACGGGGTAGTTAGATTACATATTGCACTGGTGTGCGAGCATACGAGTTATTTTCACTGCAGTGTAATGCCGAAAAACATTATTACATACCTATATGCAAATGATATGCAAACTAGGACGCGATCGTTCGCTCCACATGCATCACATAGTGCCATTTTTACGATAGAACCTTTCGTTCGTTGCTTTCCTCGCATCACTTCTTCATTCATTTACACTTAAACTATAGTATGCTCTATACAAACAAAACGTTCCTTATATCAAATTAAAAGATATTTACTAACTGCAGATGTTATTTCACCTGTAGGCATTCAGTCTCTAGTTAAGTTGTAGACTGGTTAACCAATTTTAGTAACATTTTAGCAAAACGTTATTTACGTTTTTAAACTTTGCATAGTACTTGCACAATACAGCACTTAGTGATTTTACTATTTCATTGTTCTCTTTTGTTAATATCAATAAAGTTCAGACGTCCTTTGTTTGTTCTTTCTAAAGCTTAAATGCCCTAATATCAACTAATAACTCGTTTATTTGCATATTCCGTTTGTAGAATATTACGACTCATTTCAGCGAACACAAAGATTGGGTTACAACCAATTAGAAAAACAAATGCACTGCCTTTATTTGAAATTCGTTATATTAGCATAGGAAATTAGTTATGGCCGATTCAAATGAATGAGTCATCTGGTCTATGTGATGACATATACATCAATTACACCCAAATGCAACAATCAGTCGTCAGGAATATAGGTTCATATTGTACTTACCAGATCATATTTTCATTCTCTATCTAACATTTGGCGTTAATTTAAAAAGCTAATAACTTGATACGTGATATCCCATTCACCTTTTACAGTTTTCATGGCATAATTATGAAAAGTAATTGCTTTTGACATATAACAGACTCGAATGAAACGTTTATGAAATTGAAAAAGTTCGCCCTCTTTGTCTTTCTTTGTTCCATTTTGGGGATACTGACAGGGGCAATAACATTTGCTAATACTGTAGATTGATTACAGCGGCAGGGTATTTGGCAAAGAAACACAATACCTGTGATTTGCTTTCGTTCTATTACTATGCTGCGATGCATCATTTGGTCCCTAGTGCAAGGTTGCACTGTTTATCATCTATCTATCTTTCAACATGTACTAAATAACTGCATTAGAATCGGAATTCAATTTTTGAAACATCTAAGTAGTACATATTCAAAAACAAAATGCCATACAATCAATCAAATCTAAATAAAGGTCAGATATTTGAAGAAACAAAGAATCTTAATTTTATCATCAAAGGATACACTTAAAGACAACTGCTAGAGTATCACCATATTATAGTAAAAGAACAGCTGTTATGATACTTAAATAATATCCTCAAGACGAAATAGTACTGAAGAATAAAATGACTGTGATAATTGTTTGGACAGGATGCCGAGGTAATGAGAAGTTTACTATTGTACAGTATGACTGGAATACTGATTTGAATTTGACTTGGCCATATAGTGACATTTTTCGAGGGACATCTTTTCCAGATTCATTTAGCGAGGAAAAACTTTAGGATTACAATATCACTACGTGCCATCTATAGAAAATGTTTGGAATATGACATTTTGGCTTGTGTATTGCACAAATAATATAGAAAACAAACATCACGACGTTTGTTATCTTTTTCGTACACACGTACACAAGGATTGTTTTCAGGCTATATACGTATATCATAATATGTAGATATATATGTTGTGATATTTATGTTACAAAAGAACACCAGTTAAAGTTGCTATTAACTCGATATAATAATTGTTGTAATTTAGATATATGATAAAATATATTACAGGATATCATATCATATCATATCATATATGTTATCACATGATAAAATTGTGTTATGTAATGTTATGTTATGTTCTGTCATGTCATGTTATGTTATGCTATGTTATGCTATGCTTTGCTATGTTATGTCAGTCAAAACTATATAGTAAAGAATAGGTCTGTTAATATGTTGCGTCCTATTTCAAGTTAATCCATTAATCCTACAGTCCAAGTCAGCATGGTATATTTTTATACATATTGGTAGGAATTGCCTCACTGATTGTGTAAACGGAAATTGAAAGACATATGATGTCTGTTAGTTCTAATGTGCCGACACTCTAATGATTACATGAAGACATTTCAAGCTCTGCTGTTACCCAATTAAGTTCATATCAAGACGTATTGTCAGGATATGAAACCGTAACATCAAAGAAATTCAAAATCATACCGATTATGGCAATCATAGGATGAATGAAAAATATTAATAATAACACTATTTTACTTTTACAAGAGTGCTATACATGATGGGAATATTACACTCGCAAATGTCATCAGGATTGAACCTTAAAAACTAAACAAGTGCGCTAAGATAGTTTGAAATCCCATTGTTCAATGATCCCATTATCAAAGAGATGACCAGTTAGATTTACAAAACTAACAAATATTTCCACACCCGGGTTTACATATTGAATCTTAACTGTTCACACATCCATCTTGTTCAGGACTTCCAGGTACATCTTTTTTATTTTATGACTAAATAAGGATCATTGTGTCAGATCTGGTTTAAAAACTGAAGGAAGAACGTGATTTGTTCGAAACATGTCTGTAAATCCAAAGTGGAAGAAGAGAACTTGTGTGTTTGTCATAGATCTTCCATGATGAGCATACATACTGTGATCTCATTTAAAGATATGATCATGATCCGATGTATTTCACGTGTTGTCTGTTAATAGATCATTAGATCAACGCCTATAGGTCAAGTATTGATGTAAAGGTTGAAATAAGCTAGACATGAAAAAAAGTATAGTGATCGACATTCAAATGTCTCAGAGTGAGTATTGTCTTCTGGCAGATAATGTACTTTGATACGTTTCTATAACCCTGTTCTCTGGATTAACAACCCTTCTCTGCTTACTATACTAATAGCCGCGGAAATCAGGTAGAGGAATGTTTAACAAGTGTAACATGATTTCCGATTAAACGGTCTCCAATACCTGTGGCTTTCTTCTGAAAAATTACTCCAGGTAATGGGATTGATTGAAAGAGTAACATAGTCTCCCCTAGCGTAATGATATAGCATTAGAACAGCTCGTCCCGCAGCTAGTAAGACGTGACTAGTGATTCAGAAATTGGATAGCCGAGTTTAGACACAACCGTGTTCATGTTTATAACAAGAAATCGTACATGCGTTTTGTTCAGATGAAAATTAATAAAGATTCCTCACTAATGACACAGAATATTGGGTTGAACAAAATTAGGCAAGAGTACAGCGTAAGAACAATTTTGCTTACACCAACTAGTTAATTACTAATCGACCAAATGTTTCCAAGCAATTTTCTTCGGAGGGCAGTTGTAAGGTTTAAAATGTTCTATTATACCAGCCATGTGTTGTTCGAAATTATAAAGAAGATGAGTATTATCCAACTGGATATACATTAATCTAGTCAATTTGCGATGTTATTAGTAATTTGCATGTATAAAATAGGCTCTCACCTGATCATTTGTATAGTTCATTACATGGGTACTTGCTGATATTACCTGAACATTTGCATATTATCTAATTACAAAACCTGTCCACCTGCATATCCGAGACAGCGTTTTCATTTTCAGTTTTAAAAAACGTACGAAGATTTTCCATACTGGAAGAAAATGATCTGTCAATTTTCGATCACGTGTAAAATGTTAGATATTTTATTTCAGTATTTGTAATCAAACTATATCTTCACTTTATACACATAAAGAAAGAAATATCGACACCACGCCCCTTTAAAACGTACATTTTGAAGACATAAATATTGATGGTGTCTCATATAGGAAAGAGCAGGTGCAGCAATTTTAAGACTGTTCGAGAATTTCTTTCTCGTGTCTCATTTCATATATGTCATATCCAAAAGTAGACAATCACGTATTGCCACTTACCAAGAAATGAAGTCATATGTAGGACTGTGGCCATGTAAATAGTATTATACTTAAATTACAGTTTGATGAGATATTTCATATAGGCCTTTAACATATTTAACTGTCTGTATAAGAACTCCTATATAGGGATATCACTATATTGCTGAAGCCTTTCCAAATACATATTATGTGTAGTTTGGTAATTCCTGATGCGTTAGTCTGTACAACCAGCAGTGTGTTACGGACTCGATATGGGTAACTACATATAGCTGTAGGCATACATTACTACAACATGAACATTCTACTTCAGAGATCACACGCACTGATTAACCATTAGCCTAGCGAGGACGTAAATTGAAATGTAGTTACTTGTCCTGTCCACTAGCGTTGTGTTATCTAGTGATATACCCCTACAATGTGTAGTAATGAGTCTACAATGGAAATTACTTTTTTTGGAACATAATTGGGTCTGCAGTATAGATGAAACATTTCGTAGTTAGTGTAATAGACTTGTTGTATGCTGTTTGTTGTAGGTTTCTCACATTCTTATCAATATTAACATAACCTGTATAAATCCACCGAATCTGCCAATGCTTCGATTTGTTTTGCTATGAAAATTACGACGAAGTGCGACAAAATCTTCAAGTTAGCTTGTCTCAAGCTGCTACAGCTACCTACTAGCAGCGAATTTACATTTGTTATCAAAGTGTAATCTGATGTAAATTATTTATAAGGCCAAGGTTGGCCAGTCTACTAGATTACAAACCCATACCGTAAACTAACAACTTCACCGAAAACTGTGAACTCAGTGCATGTTTGGTACTCTGTGTTATGTAACAAGCAATGTATGAATATGCAGTGAAAAATATATTTATTTGATTAGCAATATATTTTTATAGTGATTAATGAAATATTATTCTAAGCAGAAAATCGTCACAAGCTGTTTGTGGCAGCACCGCTTGTGACTGGCAAAATCGGAACGTTGAAGGAATAGTAGCAGAACTTTATCTGAAAACGGTTCACTACTTAGACACGGTTCTTAAATTAACTCTGCAACTACCTTGTGTTAGGCTATAATAGTAAAATAACTGCTACAATTATTTGCGTATCAGTTCAGTTTTGTATTCAGTGCCACTCGTTTCCAAAATTTCGAATTCCACTTTCGTGCGCAAATTGTTTAGCAAAATAAACGGTACACCTACATATGTAGTAACCTTGTACAAACAAAGCGATAACTGGATTAGACGACCTCTACCTTGCCTGCAGAATAAGTATACCACAAAATAATCGTTTGTTTCTACCGCCACTTAATTCTTAACTTTTATTTCCTTATGGCCGTATACAAGTATATTATGAACATATATATTAAAAGAAAAACGTTCTGGTGTGACTTATTTGAGAATTCAAAGTCTATAAGTAATCGGCTTAAGCATTTGCTTCAATTGTTTACATGTCTAACTGTATACAAGTATACAGTATCTACATAACTGTCGATGTTCATCGAAATTGTGCCAAATATGTTTCACACAAATAACTTTCCGTTAGTTAGATAATAAATCTAAATGCAATAGTACAACATTTCTGCGTTTCCCTTTTCAACACATTTTGGGGGTTTTAAAGTAAAATTAACTTGAAAAGCAAAAAACTGCTCTCGCTGAGTAAATATTCATACAGAATTGGTGTGCGTATTGTTAAAACTTTCTTTTCAAATATGCTAATATTCCTGCTGACGAAACGTAATTGAAATTGTTCAGGAAAAGAATATAGACTAGTGTGTATCCTTCAAGAAGTCCAAAGAAAGGTACACGTTTTTAAACATATACCTAGCAAATGTATTGTTACTTTTTTCCGAGCGTAATCATATAATGAATTTTGATTTTGGAAGTAATCAAACCGATGGTTTCATTCGGAGCATATTTTACTTTGTAAATGTAAGCTCAATATGCGTGGTAATTTCTGATATCATAGACATATAACACATAATCATGGAGTGAAATGGATACCGGAGCTCGAGAGAAAACAAATGTATTCAACACTTGCAAAGACAAGGAAGTGTTTCACTTACCCTGTAGGTGCCAGCAACGAGAACAATCTTTACACCGCAATATCTCCTTATTCAATCGCTATGTTTGTGACATCGTCAACTGTTATATAGCAAAACCTGATATGCTAATGTGACATGTGATCTGGAAAGTGATCAAGAACGGGATTATAACAAAATCTCGAGAGAGTTAGACAATTCTCATGTTGTTCGCTCGGATCTCGGATGTGTGCAACGACAGAGAATATATTATATATTCATAGGTTCTTTGTCGCAGTCATGGTGTCTTTATGTACAGGGTGACCGATGGGACATCAGGGCAGGGGAAAGGCGTGGGGTATGTTTACAAATTGAAAATTACAAATGGCTTATATTTCATTCTTCTGACTGGGAATCTCGAAAAGGCACAAACCCTGCGTAAAATGGGCGTGGTTCACTTTAAAACTGACAGACGTTCGTCTAGAAGATAACTCATATGCCTTAATTTGTCTCTTACACGCTTTTTAATTTGAGATAATGTTATATTCTCTTAATTTATAATGATCCTTTAATATCTACCCACAAATTATACTTCAAATCGATTAAATGCGGATATTGAAGCTGGTGAAGCAAATGAATATTTACAGTGACAGGCAGTTGTCTGAAATATTATTTTTTGGAAAAAAAACGATACATGAAGCCTCTGTAATGCATTCATCATATAAGAACTGCCGTTCTCTCGGAAATTGAGTGGCCAACAACTTTATTGACAGTTCTGACATTACGCCTATTTATAGTATCAGATCCAATTGTCTGTAATATCAATCGTATTCTAAATGCTGACATATTGCATACTACAGTGCCAACAGTAAATGGGGTTAATGTTTATTGGGAAAAGTGTATCCTAGCTAGTTCTCTATTTTTTGGCATGTTTGCGCGTATTCTATTTACTCGTAAATGTTATTGAATTGTATAAATGCACTTTCTTGTCACGTTCCCCTTCATTTACTTACCTCCACGTGAACGTTTCAAAAGAGGTGTTCTCTACAATTATAGTACCTTCCACACGTTTTCCGGGACTTGGTGACTTTTTTCCTTCTGTACAGGAAGGGTATTCTCACACGTGTTATTTGTTATTGGCACTTTATTTGTTTCAATAGCGCCATTGCCGGAGTAAATTTTATACACTCTGATCGTAGCTAAGGGTACGGACTGGAACTTACACACTAGAGAAATGTTAGCTGGCAGTTTGACAAAATAGGTTACTAATCATGAATCTAGCAGACTATTCACACTCTGTTTAGTACACAGAGATGCGTGGGCTCAGCAGCAACTTACGTTGATCTTATCACATACTAACGAAACAAAAAGGAAATTCAAACTTTATTTAACGAGAAAAAAACGGTCGTGATATCACATGAATAGATAAGTAGATGCGACTAGGCAACGTCAATGTTATCGGGGAGAAGGTAAAGACGTAATAATTAGTACCGTGATACCGTATCGAAAATGAGAAGAGACGATTTACTATTGAGATCCAATTAACAAGGACGTCATGCAGACTCCTTCCCTCCTATTTAAAAGTCAGTAATGAAGTCTCAGGAGATATCAAGATCAAAACGATCGTATCAGTAGAATTGTTTGAGATATTCAAAACATCAAACAAGTCACAAACACATTTTATACTAATGTTATTCCCTATGTATCTGTTTTCTCTTTTTTTAAATTTTCAATTATTCTTGTTTTTATAGTTAACTTCGTGAATTGATAATAGAATAATCACATACTATGCTCATTCCATTATCTTGTTGTTGTTGTTGTTGTTGTTGTTGTTGTTGTTGTTGTTGTTGTTGTTGTTGGAAATGCATTTAAAGATAGTTACGCTCGCCCACTTTTAACCTTGTCAAAACCATGCAATTTCCCGTCACAATTATTAGAAGAAGAAAAAATTCCAATTTTCTCTAAGGCTGAAATAGTTACACCTTAAAGAAACGAAACGATCTGTGCTTTTATAGTACATTCAAACTGTAAAAGCAAGTAAAGACTCGCAAACTATCTGTATTATATGAAACTCTTGTACAGTTTGTTTACTGGTATAGTGCACACTGAGTACAGAGTGTGGTAAACAACACAAATAATATGTGGAGTGTACAGTTCTTCTCTTGATCTTACAGGCGGGCGGGTGGGCAGGCAGACAGCAGACAGCAGACAGCAGACAGACGCATACATTCATACACGCACACACACACACACACACACATATACATACATACATACATACATACATACATACATACATACATACATACATACATACTAGTAGTTAAATGCACAGACATCAATAGGTATAACGGGGGGGGGGGGCACACAACAGAATTAGATTTTAGACAGTAAATATGTTTGACCTTTTACCTATGATTAATAGTCTTATGTATTCCTGGTGGTTTTACGGAGATTACAGCCAAAAGTCAAAAAGGAGATAATGAAGATGTAAATCTTATCTGCATTAACAGTAAGATGTTATGATTGATGACAAAGCTTACTCTATTTGCTTTAAGATATAAAGAATGCGTAGATCCCTCCGATAGTTGGTCATCTAGTCCCCAAGCTCCTCTCCATGGTGTGACCTGCCTTTTGATTTCACTAATGATGCGTATGGAATTCACACGGGTGTGATATGTAAGCTGATGACTGAGATAGTGGACGAAGGTGAACACACGACATATCAAATTACGCTCTTGAACTTTGACTTGCATACATATGAACATCAGTAACGTCCCAATATGAATGTTGTGGTTAATGATTAGCAATATCCCATGAGATACATTTATCACCGTCCTTGTGATGTTACTACTGTGAATTCTTTTACACGTCTAGTGGTCTATTCTATTCCTTTCGCACACCTCTCTCCGTATGCCAAACACACTAACTACACTGTCATTACATTAAGTATACTGCCATGATAAAATTCGCCGAGAGAATTCAATCGATATTGGGACAGCGACTGTGTGCGAATGAGAAGAGACGGTATGAGTGAGTGGGTGAGTGAGTGAGTCAGTCAGTCAGTCAGTCAGTCAGTCAGTCAGTCAGTCAGTCAGTCAGTCAGCGAGCGAGCATGAAACAGACAGACACACAAGAACGTAAAACTGCACAAATGCAGACAGACAGACAGACATACAGACAGACAGACAGACAGACAGACAGACAGACAGACAGACAGACAGACAGACAGACAGACAGACAGACAGACAGACAGACAGACAGACAGACAGATAGATAGATAGATAGATAGATAGATAGATAGATAGATAGATAGATAGATAAGGAGACGGAGCAACAAAGTCAAAGTAAAACAGAACAAAAGGACACTAAAAGCAACACAAATCATCGACTTGCATTATGAATTGCTGACTTCTGAATATAGTAGTTGATAGTAGCTATGATTGGTTCAATATCAATATATTTACTTTCAAATGTTAATCATAAATATTAAACATTTGTCGATAATAAGTCCATCACCATACTATTAACAACCTTCTCGGGAGTTTGACCTTTACATTTGTCACCTTATACTAGTGTGAGCTTCCACACATGAATAAAGTATCAATATGCCCTTCTGTTTTTAAATTACACAAACGTGCATTAAACATGAATTGCATAGGGGGACGTGTTTTCACAAACATTCTTTCAAAATGTAACTTAATTTTACTACAAATCTAAACGACTTCTGAGTCATAAAAACTGTTGCCGACATAATCTTTAAACATTTTTGTCTGCGACTTCGTCGTCATATTCTCTCAAATTCAAATTGCTTCATTGCTTGACAATGTATTAAGCTCACCGGTCATCCTTTACCCTTGTCCAGATACAGTTATCTTTGTTTGTTGAAAAGTATGATGCCTCGCGTCGCGATTCATGATGTAAACTCATGGCCACCCTAAGTTCTGGCTACCATGTTGATTTTGCCATATTCGCATGATTATAGAATTTACTTTGGCAAACTTTTGTAAATCGTGGAAAGTTTTGCTCAGTAACAAAGTTGGGCTTAAGCTTCCCTAGTTACTAGATCTTTATCGCAAGGGACCCCGATACGCGAGTATGTAGTCGAACGACTGCTGTGTCAATATCACTTCGTCATCGGATGATCGCATTCATGGGGAAAATTGTGCAAAATTAAAAACATCCTGTAAACAACATGTCGTATTGATGGATGAAAACATAGAGTTGCACCATGCGAGATACAACCACAAATATGTAGATTAAACATTATTTATTTCTTATTGTTTGTGTTTTATTTGATTTATTTTATTTCTATCAGCTTTGAAAACCTCTTTGAGTGTTAATAAATACTGATGGTGAGAATTAAGATACTCACTTCATAACTTTATTAATAAAGGTTTGAATAATTATTGATACTTGTGATGCGGAGAGTCATCATTTTTACAAATTTACTTAGAATTGTCATCTATAAAGACTGTTATCAAAATTATCTAGCTGTGAATTGTCTAATACAGTAGCGAATTTCATTACATTGTTCACCTTTAGAGACATTTCTATCAGAATCCACTCTTGTTCGTTTGCGTCAATAATAGTTTTAAGAACACGTTGAATTAGTTACAGTAATTTATACAGTAAAGTGGGTAAGTATGGAGGGGTTAAACATCCTCGCATTCAAACCCAAGACTAGCTATGCTTTCAACTATACATTGTGGCTGTTATACACACCTTTTTTTAATTTTTGGTCATTATCATTATTGTTTTAATGGTTCCAAATAATGCTTATTTGTTTTTCTTTTATTCAATTCCAACGCTGAGCGTACAATGTATCAAGTGTCACATGGTTACACAACTGAAAAACCATAAATACAGCATGCATACATGAATATAATACAAACATGAAAAACTATTGGAAAGTTGCTTCCACGAAATATACCAGCATTTACACACTACGCAACCTATTGAAATGGTTTAAGAGTACAATTATTAATACAAAATAATTCGAACAGTTTCACCATACGTTCTCGTGAACTTTAAAGTTGCCAGATGGGTGTGAGAACTTGGTATTTATTTTGGATTTGTAATTGATAAAATAACTTTACATTAGAAAAAAATGATAACATGAAACAATATAGACCACAAGTCTAAATTGCAACTAAAAATATTTTTGAAAAGTGTTCATACTCTACGTCCAATAACAAAGTTAATATCTAAGATGTTGCCATTTATCGAGTTCCGCATGGTCACGGGGCTTGGTTTTCTGTTGATGCGCAGTGTGATTTTGATGAGAAAAACACAGTAAATATGTTTCATAGTAAAATATCAAAATTGAATACCCATTATTGATATCATGGCCCATTTTAATATAAAGCTTGCTATATCTCTCAATTGTAAATTCAAAGTATCAAAGTTCTTTGTTACTACATCAGGAAAGCTAGATTTGTCGAGTACGTCCAAACTGATTGCACATTTGGACTACGAATGACCGATAAGCAGTTTATTAACTCTTTCCAGCGTTGCAGAAAACTGTGGATTTGCTATAATGGCCGTAATGCCTCGCAGAGGTGCGGATACTGGTTGTTTTTGTACAGTTCACGTACTTGTTAATCGTTCGTGCGTATGGTTTCGTGAAGCGTGTCAAATATGATTCTCAACTGATCACTCGTGGCATCATTATTGGAATGGTTAGCGCTGCTGGGTTCGCATACCTAGACCGGTATTAGCAGCTAGACGTAAAGCAAACGTAATTCTATTGCCTTCATTAGTAAATTTAAATAACGCTTGGAGTTGACTTAAGGACACCTTTTTACTGGTTAATGTCGAACGCTCGTGCACGTGTTTTCCCACTATGAACGACACCTAACTACAATTTTGATTACTTTGTACAATTTCATGCAGCACTGGTTTCGTCGCTTTTATCATTTTCTAACATACAACCCATTTAATTCTAGTCTGCCTCAAGACAAACTAGGAAGATAAATTCGCACATTTCTGCGACTTCCGAACTACTCACGTTTATCGTATATCTGAATTACAAAAATAGCCTTTTCATTAAGTAAATTAGTGTCATAGTTTCGGTGTCACAGAGTATTTGCAATGGAATATCTGTATCCTGCTCCATACATTATAAACAGTAGAAACATAAGGCCAAGTGAAGAAATGTGGTTTTTAACCTGACCAACCCCAATTTAAGCCACCGACTTTAAACATTTCTTTACATTCAAAAAGGTTAAATGGTGGCAAGTTACTTCAATTTCGGGTTAAACTTTCTAGCCAAAATATCTTTGATCACTTTCTTTAAACATTCTAATTCCAGAGATACAATGTCTTTCACATTGTAAGGTGAATTTATACAGTTTAGTCTGCATGTTGTGTTCGTATGTGATGTCGTAGCCTTGGTTACAGAGAAATTTGAATCGCATATTGAAAAGTATTTCAAAGTTGTTACAAAATATTAGAAGTTAATTGAAGTGTATAGTGTTAAGTAGTTATAATCCCTTGGTACATAGGAAGTGTACTTCACCATGAATGGACCTTGGAGTGACGTCATAGGGGATGTCTTGACGAAACATCCCAAATCATAGTGATATTAGATATTAATACTAGGGCAGATTTCCATAATTCAATATGCGGATCCGATCGTAATACTTAGAGTAATCATGTGATGACCCCTATCCAATGAGTAGCATGCCAACTGTGTAGGGAGGTGTTAGGGATTATTACTAGGTTTAAATACTTGTGTTTTCATGTCAAATGTTAGATTTAGATTTAGAGTTCACGTGGAATAATAAATCAAGTCTCCTTCCTGTGAAAAGCTGTTGTGTTAGAGTCTTTGCTGTATGCTGTGAGAGTTGTCGTCCCGACAGTGTAAGATCCGGAATAGAACAACAACTATCTACTCCCCAACTTTATTACAATTTCTACTTCACTTGAAATTGTCTTCCTTAAATTTGTTAACGTCTTTTACACTTCATCAAACTATTACTATCACCAACGTTTTTTTCTTGGGGTTTAAGCAATTTCTCAACAACATATAAGCTTAATGGAAACAAATACAATTTCGACCTATACTACCTACCCAATTTTCTGAAGTCATGTTATCGGCAACACACTTTTTCTTTTTCTTTTTGCTATCATTATAAAAACGTTTAGTTACTGTGGCCTTTGGTGTTCAGATAATCTATAGAAATGGCTAGGCTAATTGCCCTCCTTCCGTCATATTCTATTTTTGTATGCTGCTTCGATTGAAGTTCAACCTCCCCCCTCCCCTCATTTTTTTTACAAGCTCTTAGTACACCCGATGCATAACGGGCCAAAGTTTCAATCCCAGGTTCTCGCACTAGTGGTATGTCATTAATAGAGCCATACGGGTTACATAGTACCATATCTTTGCTCTGGACCAACTCTTGGTATAGCTCTGCCATACGACTATTGGTCGTACCTAAATTGTAATGCTTTTCCCATTTGGACCTATAAAGGGCAAGAGTTCAAACCCAGGTTGTTGCAATGTATAGCTCTTCCTAAGCCAAAAAGGAATACATAGAATGATTCTTTTGTTGTAGACCAACTCTTTCTATAACTCTGCCAAAGACATCTTTCTCACCCCTAAAGATTAATCATAGTCCATACTGACTGGGCCTGTACTAATAAAGCTAGTGTACCTACAGGGACAGTCTGTAAATTTGCTTTCCTATCTACTACTTTTCTTTCGTGCTAAATTAGTCATATCATTTTTTTTAAATTCACAATGTTGAATCCTATCCAACAACAATTGGTTGAATCGTCAGCAAATATTTTAGACTATGAAAATCCCGATATTATTTATTATATACTCGAAATTCGGCCCATCTTACCCGTATTAAATGGAGCTACATGTTCTCCCTAGCACCATATAGTTTGATATCTCTCAACTTTTTCTACAGTTGTTGCAAAATTAAATTCCTCTCACTCCTAGGTGTAATTTACAAAATATCATGCCAAGTAATGTCAAGCCATAGAAAAATCACTTTGTGTTTGACAGTCTGTCAGACGTAACTTTAATTGGGAGGTGACGCACGGTGTCTACTGTGGATGACATTTATATTCTAATTATCAGTTCTGATATTTTCAAAAGTACTATCGATGTTCAGTACAGTAACAGTGAAGTTGATATGTCCTGATTGGATGTCACACGTGACTTTTTTCTTTTTCTATTTTTACAAGGCAATTACATTGCCTTGCTATTAAAATAAGTGGCGTCTTTAGGAAGTAGTTCAATGTTTCACGGAAATGTCAAGTGCTGTCCTGAGCAACACTGCTCCCCGAAATGAGTTGCTGAGTCGGTAATTTATTTTACACAAAAAACAAAAACCTGATATTTAGACAGATGTTAAGGATACCATAGAAATTATTTTCATTTTGAAATGTTACGTAGGACGGCTCGCACTTTTCCAGTAATTTGTAATCTTCATGCGTAAGTCATATTGTTGACGTCTTTAATATTGAGGATACATTCGGTATTTAAGATTATAGACTACTGCATTGTTACAATCAAATGAAAACATATGAAAACATATCAATACTGACACTCCAGCAAGAGACACACACAGAGACAGACCGACAGACAGACAGACAGACAGACAGACAGACAGACCGACAGACACACTCAGACACACACACTCACACACAGACAGACAGACACACACACACACACACACACACACAGGTTGAGACAATTACAGACCGACATACAGGCAGGCAGGCAGGCAGACAGACAGACAGACAGACAGACAGACACAGACAGACAGACAGACAGACAGACAGACAGACAGACAGACAGACAGACAGACAGACAGACAAGGGACGAGCAAGAGAAACGGTAACATATATTTTTCTATTTATATGACTATATATATATTATAGAAGAATATAATGTATTGTCTTGCAGTTGTATTGGAAATTTGAAAAAAAATGTCTAAAAAACATGACTTTAGATATAAAAGATGGGGGTACAGCATTGCTTTGCAACTAAAATGTTGTTCATGCGTTAGCCTCAGAAATGTCCGGTAACTTTCGGATATTGCACTCAGAAGATACGAACATGATTTAGATAAAAATAGAAAATGAGGAATGCAGAATGGAATCTCCAATTGAGTGAAATAGATATGCTGTATTATATGTATGTGTTTGTGTGGGGATGGCTAGCTAGATGGGTGGATGGGTTTGGGTGTCGTTGATTGGGTGGATGTAAACACCTACATATAGTTTTGATAGGTGGTAATGGAATTAATTAGTATTCGTCAAGGCCGTACATCATAGCTTTCTCAAGATACTGACAAAGGTTTTTCTACTTAAACTTGTAGACTTGTATATGAGTTGTTTGTGTTTGTCTCAATAAAGTTACAATCATAGACAAAAGAAGCTAAGTATTTTTGCAATTACATATGCGTAGAGGGTATTTTAGTACTATTCAGTGTAAACAGAAAAGTGCTATTGTGGCATAACCTGTCGATTGTACATTTTTGAGACTAGAACTCTCTTTTATTCGAAGATACGCGTAGAGCTGAACAGTCCCTCTTGATACAGCAAAGGTGCAATCGAAAATTAAATTATTTATGACATCATTGGCAAAGATTTTCTGCTCTGTGGAGCTTGTCACTTATGACGAAATAATACAAATGGACAGCAAGAATCGTTTGTAGTCAGTCAACTTGCTTGTGTACTACGTTGTGTTTTGAAAGTCGAGACTTAGCTGAAATTGTATGAGAAATACAAATTGTTCAATACAATTAGAAATCACAGGCCTGTGACAGATTAACCCCGGGAATGACCTGTCACAGGCATGCAGTCGGACTGCCACAACCCTGATGGATCAGGAATGTCACAATAATGACAGAACAGGGTTGCCGGAGGTCTGATTGGAAAGGCCTGAATCTTTTGACGACACACGTCCTGATGTCCTGTTGCGGACATGATAGATTTTAGTAGTTTTCAGTTTTTAGATCTAGGATGAGGAGATTATAAATGTTGGCGCTGTAGACTTCAAAGTCTTGACAGAAAAAAAAGTTATTCAAATAAATAGTGGAACAACATTTACTTTATGCACAGCTTGGCGGCATGACGTGACCAATTTCTAACCTCTCCCAATGGTTGTAAATATCGATAAAGGGTATGTATTTTTTTTTGGAAAAAACAACACTTACAGCTTTAGATTGTATAACTAATTCGATCCATTACAAGAGGCTGGGTCATTGACCTTTCATTAGTCAATACCCATGTGACATGAGATTATAATTGCCTATGAAGTGGCAACGAAATTGAACACTGTATCAACTTTAGTTTCCTGCGGCTCCATTAATAGCAACAGGATCACTTCGGTTGTTATAATTAATAGGATAAAGCAAGGTTCATTCGTTTGTACCCTCAAACAACGAATCATTTAATCATCGTAGGTCGTGCTTTTAGTACTTTCCCTCAAGATAATATTGTAAATAGCAAATATTTGAAACTTAAGGCAAGATTTTATCCCTCATGCTTCTCCGATGTTATATATAACGTGTCCTAAACACCCAAGCTTCACTTAGAAACGCACCAACTGATAGCATTTTATGAAAGCAGAGAATAGAAAGTACATATTTTAAGGCACGTCCAAAGTTTTTAGAGGCACGATTTGACTGGCATACGACTACAGCGTAATAGAGGAACGAAAAAACCCCAACAAATGTCGCTAACATTGTAACATTTTGTCAATAGGCCTTGTAAAACACAAATTATAAAATAAATACCAACCATCCAGAATCACACCAAGTCGTTATATATCAATATCAATACATTCACACAGCATTAGGTGTATACTAACTTCACCTTCTATATATCTATCTATTTGTCTAGCTATCTATCTATCTGTCTGTCTGTCTGTCTGTCTGTCTGTCTGTCTGTCTCTGTCTGTCGTTGTCTGCCTGCCTGCCTATCTATCTATCTATCTATCTATCTATCTATCTATCTATCTATCTATCTATCTATCTATCTATCTATCTATCTATCTATCTATCTATCCATCCATCCATCCATCCATCCATCCATCCATCCATCCATCCATCCATCCATCCACCCACCCACCCACCCACACACCAATTATATTATATTATATTGTATTCCACGTTATGTTGTGTTATGCTATGTTATGTTATGTTATGTTATGTTATGTTAGGTTAGGTTACTATAAATGAATAGTTAATGATCGACAATTTTGCTTCTATATCCGGTTTTGCGTTAATAACATATATTATTTTGTTGTTCAAATATCAACAGATATTGATAATGTTTATCATCTTGAAAATCGTTATCCAATCGTTTTATTTCATATTTGTAACATCGTTATATTCAAAAGTGGGTAACTAAACGAACACATTCATCCGTTAAAATTCGTTAATATTGACAAAGAATCCGCCATATATGGATGACTTCATATAAGGAATTCTTTATATTAGCGTATAATGACTTACAGATCAACAATTACTCCTTCTAAGCGCTTCTTTACACAAATGATACTTGCATTAAGTGGATGAACTGTTTTTAACTGGAAGTGGTCAAAGACATACCTGTTCCATTGAAATACTTGCCTAGTGGCTACTTGTTATATATCGACACTTACGAAGCTTCTCATCATCATTATCATATGTGTTATATTGTTGAAATTATAGTTATTGACACATTACTGGTGTAACCAGGAAGACGATTAATTCTCCATATCTGTTGTTCTTGCTTTATAGTACAATAAAATTGATGTAGCGAGACAATGAGTCTCCCATGAGAGATATTAAATATATTTTATCTACTTCCTGTAACTTCATCATCGTGAATTTTTATTTCAATGCGAACAAGTACAAAGTCATTTCTCATAACCGATGGATGTGTCGTACTGAATACAAATATTAGTATTTCTGTTTTTGCAATAAACATACGAACTATTGATTGCAACTACATTACTGGCATATCAATCATTTTCATCATTGACCTCTTTATCTTTGTCATTGTCGTCGTCGTCGTCATCATCATCATCATCATCATCATCATCATCATCATCATCATCATCATCATCATCATCATTAACAAATACAACAACAACAACAACATCATCATCATCATCATCGTCATCACCACCACCACCACCACCATCATCAGCATCAGCATCGTCGTCATCATCATCATCATCATCATCATCATCATCATCATCACCTGATGTCATCATCATCATCATCATCACCATTATCATCATCATCATCATCATCATCATCACCACCACCACCATCTGACATAAACATCGACAGCATCACCGTGAATACCACATAACAACTCAAAAGTCACAGGGTGTGTATATGTTAGCTGTTTACAGTGAGTCGTACCCTCTCTCTAACGTGAACTTTAATTTAGATGCAAGGAGAGAAATTAATTTATAGTGGCAAATGCTACTTAAAACGTAACTGTAAAAGTTGTGTTATAAAATACAATATTCATTGTTACCATCTATCTATATTTTATCACATGCGACAGACCATACATATTTATGAGGAGTAATTATAAATAATAGAGTATCACAGGAAAGAATATGTAGGAATAACAGGAAAATCACTTGTATCAAGCTGACAGTTTTGACGGATTAATTATTACTCAAAATGAAGATAATGAATTCAATGCAAATATATTTAACATTGAACGTGTCAATTTATGGAGGCGATATGATTTATACTATCCTTGAATTTGTCAAATCATTTAAGGTGGCAAGGTCAGGATAATTAACTTTTTAAACGAGTAACATGTCACTTACATATTGAATTTTTAAAAAGGAATATGTAGCAGGACTTCCATTAATCTTGGTCATTTGATGACAACCTGAACTTGCCTAGATCAGCAACTTGAATTAAAATCCTTTTCCATTTTCCCAAACATGCTAAAGGTATCCTTTTAACTTTCATAGGTAGTATGTTTGAATTTTCTGGTTAGTGTATCCAGTATATTGATAGTATTGTTGTTGTTGTTGTTGTTGTTGTTGTTGTTGTTGTTGTTGTTGCTGCTGCTGCTGCTGCTGTAGTATTTCCTCATATTGACTAGAAGAAGTCTTCGAATTATCCCTTTTTAAAAAGAAACATGGTCTCTTAAAAACATTGCTTTTATGATGAGTCAGTCAGTCAGTCAGTCAGTCAGTCAGTCAGTCAGTGAATCAGTCAGTCAGTCAGTCAGTCAGTCAGTCAGTAAATTGAGAAAGGAGAACGATGCAGCTGAGCATGTCAACGACATTATTCTATCATCATATGTCGTCCTCATTTGATAGAGTTCACGAACAATATATTAGAATGTAATCCTACTTGCCAACGGGCACTGTATATGAGACACTGTACAACAATTAAGTCTTTTGATCTATACAAAGGGTTTGAGTAACATACAGTATTGATGTCTCTGTGTCATTTCGGTACTTCTAGAATTGACCTTCAAATCAAAACAGAGGTGGATGCATATATCGTATTTCATTCCTCAGCTGGCACTTAATTACCTTTGTGATTTGATAAGAACTTTATACACTGTCAATTTATTACTGGTAAGTATGATGTACTGTTGCCAGGTCTGTCGCCTTTGGGTTTATTTCCCCTCTCTGTCGATCCATTTCAAGTCATACTTGCATTTCTTATTGGAGTCCCTGTTGGCAACAGTAGGACAACATTTGGTCAAATCTCAACATGAAGTTTGCCTCTGATATTTTTTCCAAGATGGCCGAATGGTAGCACGTCCCATTTAGGCATCTTAAGCGCACATAGAAAAAGCACAACACATACATGTGAAGCTGCTAACATACAATATCATGAACAGATCTGACTAAAAGAAAGAAAGACCTAATTTAGAGTGAGTGTCAACAATCTGGGGATTCAAATTTAAACTTTCGTTAAATGGAGACATACATCTCTGCAAAGCAAAATATTTAGAAAAAAAATCAGTCTTACATGTTAAAGTTCTAAAACACACAATTATCTAGTATTCCTTTGCGGTGCGTTAAAATTCAAATCTTTGAGGATCATAGGGGAAGTATAAAAACTGCTTAAATAATTAAATAAAAAGATTAAATCTAAAACCTTTCTTCCATCACAAACCTGAGAAAAAAAGATTGACAAAATTGTTTTTCAACAAACTATGCTTGCTCCTATCATATGACATATTAGCCCTGAAGCAAAGGAACTCATCTGAACTCTTTCCGTGCTATGTTTCTTATTCTTTAGCCAGGGGACCAGACCACATGAACATAGTCTAAAATGCTTGTATTATAAGCTATATATGGGCTCCTAAGACAACCGAAATATGGACAGTTTCTTTAAATATCAAACCCAATATTTTAAGAGCCTTAAAAAGCCAAATTTGGATATGACTATGTTGATATTATCGTAATCCCTGTTTAACATGCTGAAACGACTTGGGATAAACAAATCTGCTAATGATAGGCAATGTGGAAAAGGGCTTACAATTGCTTGTTTTGTGGTTGCCAGTTACGAGTGCATTCAGCCTTTTGAAACTACGATGGAAATTCTCCATTAGAGAGTGATCGAGTGAGGATAAGTGAAAGGGTTGCAAAGCTCAGCAGCATATTCCTTCAGAATGATATCAGAAATGCTCATCAGGTCCCAAAGCTTTATAAATATTAACTTTTACCAATTTTTTCAACTGATCGTACACTTCATTTACTAAAAAACCACACGACGATGAATCTTGAATGGCGTCACCAAAATGTGGATAAAAGTCTGATTCGGAATCCATAGAGAAAACAGAAATCAACTAATTGTTCAATAACTTAGTAGTAGAGATGGCTCTCTTGTTAGACTTTGTCCTTGCATAGTAACCTACAATGAATATCTAATTCTAAACTTGCAATGTAGTCATTGTATTTCGTTTTATTGGGTCTGTGAAATCTAGCATGGGTTTCAGAGATTTTTGTATGACTGACCTGAATCAGCTGACCCCTTTTTAAATTTCTGTATGTAGACTTTTACGTGCAAATGAGATCAGCGTCGACCCATAATATAGGTTGAGAAACTTGAATAGTGTTACTATATACAAGGTGAGCAAATGATTTTGAATAACTTGCTGTTTGAATTGGGAGATTAAGGTCAATGGCAATGGCAATGGCAATGGATTTGAACACTGCTATGGTAGCTATGTATTCAAAGCTTTGAACGTTTCTGAGCACATTGCTATTTGACGTAGAATATGAAGGTGAAAGTCAAACCTTAGTGCTGGACTTGACGACCTGCATCTATAAGCATAGGTGTAGACACTTGAATTGTGTTTCTAGGCAGAAATCTATCAGTTACTGTTTGACCTTAATGATCAATGGTCATGGTCAATGGTCTTGATCTTAAAAGAAAATTTGCCTCTACGTAGAAGTAAATACTTGAATGAGGCTTGTAGGTATTCAACTTCTTGAGTTATATTGAAAAATGTTCAGTTTAACGACAGATATGATCGCCGTTCGACCACATCGACCAACAGAAATATGTATGTATGTATGTATGTATGTATGTATGTATGTACGTACGTATGTATGTATGTATGTATGTATGTATGTATGTATGTATGTATGTATGTACGTACGTACGTACGTACGTGCGTATGGATGTATGTATGTATGTATGTATGTATGTATGTATGTATGTATGTATGCAGTCATGTTCAGATTGATTGACATGGTGATTCTGTAATTGATATTGATTAACTCTGGTTGGCTAAATCTAGTAAATGTTCATGTTTGTTTTCATACAAGACACAAGGTAAGCTTTCGTTACCTCATTATATAACCTTTTAAAGTTTTAACTTAAAGTTTGTGGTTAGGAGGTAGACAACCTTTCGATATGGTTACGTGAAGCCATACTGTCTTTGAAAATACAGGTACGAATTACGGCTTTCAAATAGATACAGCGTCTTTTGAAGAGTTTGAGTCAAAGTAGAAATATTGTAGGCGTGCAGGGTCTGTGCAATGACTTGTTGAATACTTTCTAATGCGCCTGTACACGTCTTTCCTTTCAAATTCCATTTGTACAATGTTACATTCTAAACTTGTACATCAAACTGTTTTCTAGTCCGATTCTTGCACTGATCATGAGTTTCCATACAACATTTATCGAACGCTGTATAATTGTACTTTTGTCACTGAAACACTGAAATGTTCTGATATCAATTTTAAATCTTGTCAGTTGAAGTAGAAAGTGACATGAATGAACATCTAAAACCAAATTCATGTCCAAGTGTTGCATAGGGATTCCAATTTGACCTTTCGGAATTGAGTGTAATGAATAACTTCTTTTTTACATTAGTACTTTGGAGTCATGACTTCTACCTATAGTAACAAAAATACTGTATTCCCATAGTTTTAGCCATTAAGCAAATTACCTAAGGATACATATATTTGAAGTAGTAAAGTACTTTTATTGAAGTTAATGCTAAAGGACCATATTCAGTATTGAGAGGCAGGACGTGACGTCTCTATGTATTGACATAGGCATGTGTACATACATGTACACTGTTCTTATATACTCCCGAAGACCAGAAATATACAAATTGATTGTTCTTTTTTCTATATTTCTTTATCATTCTCTTTTATGTGTCTCACCTTGTGTCAGTCTCTTTGATTCTGTACCTTTCTATCTCGGTCTCCTTCTCTGTGTCTCCTTGCCTATCGTCCTATCTCCTCTCTGCTTGTCTGACTATGTGCCTTTCGAATTCTCTCCGCCTATCACCCACTTTGTCTCTTTCTTTCTCTGTCTCTTTCTCTGTCTCTCTCTGTGTCTCTCTGTCTCTCTGTCTCTGTATGTCTCTGTCTCTATCTCTGTCTCTGTTTCTGTCTCTGTCTCTGTCTCTGTCTCTCTGTCTCTCTCTGTCTCTGTGTGTGTCGCTCTCTCGATTACTTTTGGAAATACAATACTGACTCTGGAATGTATTTTACATATCTCTATCAAAAGTATCAGGTAATTTTATAAGGATTAATTAGCATTACCTTTATCTATTGCAAGATCAGAGGTCCAAATTGAAAGTACTGACACAAACACTCATATATGCTGCACTTGTGCACAGTTAGAAAGGTATGTGGACAGAAAGGCAGACAGACAGACAGACAGACAGACAGACAGACAGACAGACACATACACACACACATACGCGCGCACTCACAGACACAGACAGACAGACAGACAGACAGACAGACAGACAGACAGACAGACAGACAGACAGACAGACAGACAGACAGACAGACAATTTCTGAAAAAATTATATTTCCTTTTATTCACATTGCTGTATATTTGTAGAATATATTATGCTGTCAAAATATAGCTTCTCAATTTTAAAACTATGTCTGTAAGTCTTCGATTTCCTGAAAATAATCCTTCTCTCTAAGCTACTGATTTCCTGAAAACAATATTACTCCTTATCCCAAGACACTACAGGAAGGCCTTGGGAGATTCTAAAGGACATTTTGTTAATTTTGGCCAACCGAAGCGAGACAAATAAGCAGGAAAGAACGATACGAAGGCCTTTTGGCCATGCAGTCGTATATTGCTACAAGTATTATATACAGAAACTAAGAAGTGTTAATAATAAGCAACCTCACTTGAGAAATCGGTTGAATTTTCTTTAATAACATCAAATGCGAAATCAAGTCATTCGTAAGTACCTTGAAATCCTTGTATGTAAATTCCCAGATCACATGACAATCTTTCGAAGTTTCACAAAATGCTATTTTTTTCGTTTTGAAAATATTTTATATGAGAATATAGTCAGTTAGATTTCCAGAGTGATTCTTTTTTTCGACAGGGTCATGCGATACTTCCATTTGCAAGGTCTAAAGAACAGTCAAGGAAGATACACTGTGATTTAAAAGCAAAATAGTCAGTATGTATATACATCGTAAGAGTGAAATAATATGGACTGGTGTCAACTTATGGTATGGTTGGGTAAGTTTGGACTGAATTATACCAGAACGTACACGTTAATGACCCAAAGGGAATTAAACATGACAGCCATGCGTAACAAAAATGTTATGTCAGACGCTCACAAATTACAAAACTAAGTTAACACGCAAGGGTGGACTTCTATCATGGTGTTATAGAAAAATATATTGTATCAGAAATATGTGACAGGAATAATTGGACTTCATTTCTAAAACAGAACTTTTATAAATTTACAACGATTTCTACTAACATACAGACATCTACGATTGAGTCAAGTCTTGAATAATTAAAACGTAGTTGAGAGAAACCTGAATAATTACTCAAAAATACAATGTCTTTAAAAGTTTATCAAGCTTCGAAGAATTGCCAGTCAGTCCTGCGTAGAGAAATTTTGTTTTATTTAAAAAGTACTGGCATTGATGTACCCGGGGGACTGGTTTTTATCAATCCCTTTACTTCTGAACTCCAACCGCTATAAACTTATATGCAGAATACTGAAAAATCGTTTTTGGAAGACCAATTTTCATGTATAAATATAACAAAGTGAGGGGGTTTAAACTGGATTTCAATAAAAGATCAAAGTGTCGTTTCTTGTATATCATATCGTCATGTAGTTGATGTTTGACTCAGTCCGCTCCATCGTTTTTGTAATTAAAAGTTTGAGTGTATGATTTTCGTTTCTGTGTCAATATACTTGCAGGTGACTCTCAGGTTTCGCTTCTTTGCCTTCAACGTCAAGCTCCCTAGTTTCTCAATCTTAACAAATATCTAAAATACCATGAGGAATTCGAGGGTTTGTTGACGAAACACTTCGAAAGGATAAAATACGAAATACAAGAACGACAACTCTCCTGTTCAGACGCCAGATATGCGTGAATTTTATATCGGTACAACTTGAGGGGATACTAATACCCTTTTTTAAAAGCAAATCTAATATTTATGGAAAGGTGAGAGTCATTTTTATAAGTGGGAATGTAGGACACGTTGAAAAAAGATTCGGTTTGAAGGTTAGAAGAAACCTAAGAGCCGCCTCAGGGCAGTCTCGTCTCAACTTCGTGGTTAGAATGGTACCTGTATGTGAAAGTTCAAAAAACTCCCCCGAGCCTGACAAACTATATAGCAAGGGGGACATCGAATAGGCTAATGTCGCGAAACCTCAACAGTCATTCTAACGGCGAGTAATTTAAGATATACTGTATGGGTCCATTGGGATTAATACTCGATCCTTCTGTATGTATCATCGGGAAACACAGGTTCTCAAATTGTCCTGAAAAACAAATATAATTACAATGCTTTGCAATGAGATATTATTTTTCGACATGTCAAATGAATGAGGCAGTCAATTTAGGGTCGGAAATTAAAGATTAAGCCCGAAGCTAAAGCGCGGCGAGAATTCGTGTTCGATAAATGGCGGATTAAATCCCATATCCTCTGTGGTCTACCCTTGGAGGAATATATAACATTTTAACATCGTAGACGCAATTACCTAACGTATCCCCAACAAGACTCGTGCATCTTTCGTGATGTTCTAAAAAACCGAATAATCTCCCTTTGTGTCAAGGAGGGGGATTATTTACGAATTTGCTGGCTAAGCTAACACGGCCATATTACTTTTTTTTTATTCTGATGCCACATTGAACTTTTCAGATAGATATACGCAGATAGACGTTAACTTTCAGTGACCTTAGATAACACGTGTCCTGCTATCACCGTTCATGACAACAATTTTTGATTTCACATCATTAAAAAGATAACATACAAACGATTATAGCGTACGGTATATGTAATTGTGGTTTATCCTAATAAGGTGTAATTGAATGTACAACAATCCAGAAGCAAAGTTCATAAGCTAATTAAGGTAAAACGTCTGATGCTAATGACAATCCAACCCCCTCCCCTGCCGATAGTTAGGAGCAACCGTGCGGACGGCAGGCCATGGGAAAGGGGTCCTTCTGACTGTCCTCGGGTTTGGGAAAAGGTACTCTATTGATGTTTATCTCAAAATAAAGTTTCTGTGATAGTTCAAGTCAAACTTCTCCACGATTATTTACAAATAAGTTATTGTAAAAAATATATGTCGTTCATTTTGGGCAAGGTATTCCAAGAGTATATAGTACAACCAATGTAACATCAAATTGATGACGACATGTGTGTCAGAATATACCAAACGCTTTAGAATGAGAAAGATCTCCTTTTTCGTGAAAAGTGGTATGACAATTTGGGTTTAGAGGCCTGTGCGAGGACGGTCTCCCCGTATGATTCCCCATGGAGTGCACCGGAGGGGGGGGGGCAATTTCCTAGACAAATACTAAAAAACTAATAGATATTGCAAACACTCTGAACAGCTGCCTCTTCACAGGGTGATAGGTTATATTTGGACCACTATACAAAAGTGATGATCTGAGGTGACGTAGAGGGTATTTCTTAAAAAATTGAAAACTTTCACATAGACCATACGGTATCTACAGTAATAAATGTACAAAGAATAGTAACAAATGTACCTAACATTTAACTCAATGAATGTCCGATCTCCTTCGTACAATTAAATCTAACTTGACATTTTTTTTAAGTTTGAAAACAGAGGAAGGCCAGATTAATAGACTGTATAGGACAATCGCATAATGTCGTACAAGCTCAAAAAAAGGCACTTCGTTCGTTTAGGACAAACTGACAGGTGTACGTATCACATTAGAACTAAATTTCAATAAACCCAGTTATCAACATCTCTTTTATAAATACAGAACATGTTATCACTAAAGACGTGAAAGTTTTCGAAATTTGGTTAGAAGTGTGAAAATGAAGATCAGCAATCGCCAGGCCCCCTTCCCCATCCTTTATTGACCTTGTGTGACATCGTGCGATCATCATACGATACCGTCGTGTTATTCAATTCTATCAGGCATCTACTAGTAACCTAAGTGGTAGCTGATAGCGTTGTATGAGTGTCGTATCTTACAGACTACGGAAGTTAGTGAGTTAGTGCATTTGTTTGTTATTTTATTTGTATGTATACATATGTATGTATGTATGTATGTATGTATGTATGTATGTATGTATGTATGTATGTATGCGTGTGTGTGTGTGTGTGTGTGTATGTATGTCCTGTCTCTGTCTGTCTGTCTGTCTGTCTGTCTGTTTGTTTTATTCAGAAAAGTAGAATCGCTTAAACATCAAAATCGTGTGATTGGAGTCTTCAGACTCATTTCCGCTATGGTTCAAAAGTACAGTAACAGCATTGTGTTAGGGAGCCTTCAGTAATTGCGGGGGGGGGGGTCCTTGGGAAATTATGTCCGGCATGTGGCTCAAAATTTGATCCTCCCCTAGTCCGTTATGCTAAATAGTGGCCCTCCCTCAATTTCAACTATTCCACACAAAAAACATTCTTTACCACCACCTCCCTGTGGCGTAGTTCTTAGAGCTCAAGATTAGTTTCAAGAGATCGTAGGTTTGAATCTCACTAGTATCAGTAAACAACAGTAAGATCCAACCACATTGATATTTTCTGAAGGCATCCATTTGTTATTTCCCACTATTACCACCGCAGTTAAAAGTATGTGTTTGTATCAATGCCTGTGTCTGGGTCTATTGGCTAAGCTGAAGACCAGAACTCCCAAAGCCTAGATGAGCACACAACTGATGACAACCTGAGGTCAACATCCGGGTCCCTACTCCACCACATACGCCCTAATGACTTGGCACGCTTTTCCACATTCAGTATCATGAGACCCACTATTCTCCTCACACCACAACTAATTCACAGTTAATTCACTGCATTTCACTGATGTGCTGGGATATTACTATACAATGGTGGCAGTGGTGCGATGTGGTAGCAGTACGATTTGGAACTGGCGGCAGTGGTGGGATCATGCCAAAATCTAAACATAATACAAAGTTAGATAAAATGAATCATTTAAGTAAAACGTGACCCTACCCTAATTTTCATTTTCTAAAATATGGCCCTCCCCATATACCGATTTGTAAAAAGTGACACACTCCTAATTCCTCCCCCCTCCTGTAATTACTGAAGGCTCCCTTAAAACACGATTACATATCAATTATATACGACTGCACAGAGTTTAACGGGGGGACAACGTTTGGCCTTAAACTATGTTTTCCGCCCCGGAGAAGGCGAATAAGATTGGCTCTGCTATCTGTATTTCAGCGGGTTGCGTTCAACAAGGACTCATCCAGATATAATATACATTAGATTCCAAATTATTCGTGAACATAGTAAGTGGCAGAAAATAAGATACAAAATTACATCTTGATTGTATTCGCGTACAGTTCCATTAAGCTCTCAGACTTGCAAGTCACTTTGTGACGTCATCAGCATTTATGTGAAATGAACTGCGTTTTCGTGCTTTCCACGATTTATTACGGTGCATACTCAGTGCATTTTTAGTAGTACGCTTACTAACTAATACAGTATGTAAAACAGAAAAGCAGTGACTGAAAAGGTAGCTGTGCGATCATTTTTCAGATTGTGTTCAAAGTGAAAATTAATTCCATCAAAAGAAAATTTTCCTGTAAATGATTTTCATATAGCACATTCCATTTTGTGTTGATATCATACATTTTTTAAACATTGATAACGTAGAGTTAAAATCGCAATGGCAAGTTTTTGAAGAGTTTTTCATTTTACATTTTTGGTTCGCCTTCTTTTCCGTGTTTCAATTTAACAATTGTAGTTCGACCCACTATAACATAATATGCAAATTGATCATGGACTTAATGCACAAATCATCCACCTCCGTCTTTCCGTACATGGTCATAAGGATTCTGTCTACCATTTGCACAGATTACAATATGATAGTGTAGCATAGAGGGCGTCATTTTCGTTGCAACCCAACCACATCTTTCTGAGACATTCTTTAGCTGTATAATGTCAGTATCTGGAATCCCATCCTTGATTCGCTGTGTGGATGGCATTGCTAGAAAGGTCCTACTGAGTATGTTACCACTCAGAACATTCAGTCTGAGATTGTTAATTCTGACATACAAGAGACCTTCCTTCAGCTCAGATTCACAGAGAAGATTATTTGAGTCTCTATATGCATTTGTACTTTACAACATTTGGTTTTATCATGGTGGAATGCACAAAACACATTTATTACATTCTAGAAATTAGAAATCAAATATTTTCTGGTTGAAAGCTCAATCTATTGGGGTATCCGGTTGTAGATGGTTATTTAAGAAAATCAAGGACCTATGTGAGCATTATAAATCGAACCAATACACACAACACAAATTGCTAAGTTGAAAGCTTTCAACTGCAATCTGTCAGTCTTGTTCACACTATGATAGATGGCGCTGTTTATTATCGATCGCAAATTGTCAATCTTGTTCACTGTGATAAATGGCGCTGTTTGTCATCGATCGAAAATTGTCAGTCTTGTTCATTCTATGATAGATGGCGCTGTTTATTATCGATCGCAAATTGTCAATCTTGTTCATTCTATAATAGATGGCGCTGTTTATTATCGATCGCAAATTGTCAGTCTTGTTCACTCTATGATAGATGGCGCTGTTTATTTTCATCTCTGGTGGTACTATTAGAACAAAATGACTTTATATGTTGCTAATATATGTACATGTTGAATTGTAAAGTTGGTTGGTTGTCATGTAACGCGGCACAGTTTCCAAATATCTTGATAGGTTATGATTTATATAAGTTTAATCAGATTTATTAGACAACCTGTAAGGTAGAGTTTTGTTGGTACAACACATTTTCTTATTTGTTTAATCCAACTTACTGTAAATACAAGTCTGACGTCATCAAATAATTTGATCACATGTCTGACGTCATCAAATAATGCGATCACAAGTTTGACATCATCGAATGATGTGATCACATCTTTGATGTCATCAAATAACGTGGTCACAGGTCCGATGTCATCAGAAAATGTGATCATATGTTTGATATCAAA
>NC_135565.1:17142208-17219708 GCF_964340395.1 Glandiceps talaboti | reverse complement strand
TCAAAACGGTTCACTAAAGGGGGACGCCAAAGACACTTACAGATATGTCACTGACACTGTACTTCCAAGCTTATTGCCTATGCAGTTGCGATATTATGGCGCCCTCATTATGGCTTGGATTTATACTTTTGTTTTTATTTATGAATTGCGAAGACATTCGTTTGGCTCCCTATACATGTGTAGTTTTCTAAATAGGAACCTGTTGATACTGTTAGATGTGACACTGATAGCCAATGGGTAGTAATGGTAGATAGGTAATAAAATCTCATTCTAGACTATACATACTTTATAGTGCATAGTAGTATACATACATGTACGTAGCTTTTATACAAAGCACTTTATATACAAAACATAATGTTGTCAGCTATAGACATGTTGACTTGCAAGTTGAATTAAAAAAAACAAAGCTGCTAAATACTGAAGTTGTGTCAAGGAATGTATATGAATTATAAACTATAGAGATTATGGACTGATGCAAAGTGGTGTTTCTTGCTAATGTAATGTTACTGCAAGTTACATGCTGCTTTATGCAGTTACGTTACCTAAACGCAGACATGAAAAAGGAACATGGTTGTGTATCAAATGTGTCTACTCTATTACTGAAGTTTAAAAACTATCAACCTGTTTACTGATTTTCTACGTGATCTTTGACCTACAATGGGCCAGTATTGTTGCATGCAGGGCGATTTGGGTATAGTTTAGTTGATAGCATTGTACCAAATTACTGGGACATTTTACATACAAGATGAGATAACAATGTAAAGCCAAGCATTTCTGAGAGAAAAGTGAAGAAGTTTTTTTTTAAAACAAAACAGCAAACTTACATCAGCTTGAACTGCATCCAGAATTTCCTGGGGTGACAGCGCCATCAGACACTGATATTCCTCTTCGTTATTTGCTGCACCATCACATCCAGCATTCTGTACAATTTTCTTGTTATCCCTGGACGCGTCCTCCAGTGATCTGTTCAGTATACTGGATCCACCCATCATGACAGCGCGGTGAAACAACCCTGGATATTAGAAACAAGGGTGACTGTACTTTACTTAAAGGCCCGTGATTCAATCCGAGGTTCTCTCATCCATGTGATGTTCTCAGTGGAGTCATAAGGCATACGTACACAAAGGATCAGTCCAATGTTTCTATAGGTCTGATAGACAACTGTATTCAACCCAAGTCATGAATCCAACACTGGCCTTTGAAGGGTCAATAAACTGGACATAATGTGTATGATGCATGGCATCAAATTGATCAATTCTTACTAAATATACCTATACTTAGATGCCCTATAAAGTTGTATAATGAATGTACACTGGGTTATTTTACGTCTAGTATCAGAATTGTTAGATTATGCAAGAAAAATGTCTTCGTGAGGGATAATAAAATAATAAATGTAATAAATGTAATAATATGATTCCAAGGGAATACTTTTAAAGTGGCCATATGGATGAGGACTGGGTAATTCTGTTGGATTTTTAATTTATAAAATAATTTTATCATGACTTCCTACTTGAAAAAAACATGTGAGTCTACATATACTAAGTCTGTGTTTGTAAATCGTTACATTGCAAAAAGCTAAAAAGTGAGTAAAATGTTTGTTATTGTACGTACAATAACAAACATTTTACACATTGTTTAATCATGTACAATGTATTGAGGTACAAACAATGACTTGGTAATTGATTTTACAAGTAAGAAGCCTTGATGAATTAAAAATAAGTACCCAATCCTCATCCATATGGCCACTTTAACATCTGTGAAATGGAAAAAACATTGTGAAATGGAAAAAAACTAGACAAAAAAGTTCTGTTTTCATTCCGAGTCGTTAAATTATTGACTTACTACTAATTCTACTGTCTGTATATAACTGTAAAGGAATTTTAGTTAGTTGAAATTAGAAGATTATTACCTTGAGTTAATTCCGATGATAACAATGCAAACACACAAGATGCTCCAGAGCTGTGTCCATAGATGGTCACGTGACCTGGGTTTCCGCCAAATGATTGGATGTTATCATGTACCCACTGTAGTGCCATTAGTTGATCCCATAATCCATAGTTCCCGGAATGTCCATTGCCTCGGCTTGATAGTGAATCCAGTGCAAGGAATCCCCACGCATGGAGTCGATAGTTGAAGGAGACGTGCACCATTTTAGAATCAACTGTAAAATTATACACGCACAAATATAAAAGTTTATATTTGATTACCAACTTGTAACATATGCGAGTGGTATTAAATCATGATCAGCGTTTGATATTATATTTTTATGTCGAATGTCTTTGCATTTTCAAATTCACTTTTCACCTTTTTAAATTGTAAAAATGTGTAATATATATATATATATATATATATATATATATATATATATATATATATACATATTAATATATATATATATATATATATATATATATATACATATACTTTATTGCCATCTGCATAAGCTGTACATTACAAATTGACTTGTTTCGTACATTTGTATAAAACACCAAAAACTATCAAATTAATTTGAAGATCTTCCATTGTGACATGTTTTCGTTGATAAAGTGATGTTACACAGAATTGTAAAATTAATCATGCGATGCGTTCATTCTTGATGAACTAGATACTATACCGAGCAGTGCAAGATATGTGTTGTCCGGGTGCCCCCACTGGCCTTACCCCTCTCGGTCGATGAGGGCGGAATGACAGTGTATGTTCCAATGCAACACCTGTAAAAGTTCAAGAACAACAACAACCATATGATGGTGTTACTTTGTAACAACTGTGTGTAATCTTACCTGCTAACTTTGTGGTTGGGGAATATCCAGGTTCATTACCACTCAATGACATCAAATAACCACCATGAATAAAGACCATCACTGGCAGATTAGCTGCAAAGAGGTATTAGAGGGTAAAAATCTCATCAGATAAATTTCAGAATTTTGATACGAGCATTTCTTGCCTTATACAGTTACTGTATGTCCTCTCAAACCCCCTTACCCTGTTTCTACGTACTCATAAGGAGAATTATACACTGCAGTTGAAGTTTAGTGTCCTTAGAAAGCCATATATTAACTGGGCAAGGGTTATTATTTTTGACAGACATTCGATGTCACCACCACCAACAATAAAGTACTAGTCTAGTACATGTAGATATAATCTCCCCTTATACCTCCATGTCTGGTGGTATGCAACAAAATACAGACATAATGATTATTCAAGTGAAGCCATTTGGGTTAAAACAGATCCTAGTCTGTTGCGACTTGTTCACATTCATTATGCTACATCGTATTATCTGGCTAGAGAAAAATTGTACTTTGTAAGAAAAGACATTCTTGTCACGCTATTGGCTATGTGGTTTAGAAGCCTTATAGAGCTGAACAATGCGACGTGGCTTACAGTGTACAAAAAATGAAGTAGAATTGTTACATTTCAATCCATGAAGGTATAAGTTGTTACAATGTATTTGATTTTGGCGACGATATGTCAAGAAAATGGTAACTCGCCTCACACACAGACAATGTATCAATGTTGGTAAGATTCTAATCACACCAGACAACGGAAAGTAAGAATTCGGTAGAGCAAAACGATAATATTTGGCAATTTGAAAAAAAAATTGTTGAGCCAGACGACTTTGTGTTTCAAGTACAGACAAGTCTGCGTTCCAAGTCAACTGACTTTCATTGTATTTACATACCATCATTCTTCAGAGTAGGTGTCCACACATTCACATACAAACAATCCTCATTGCCCTTTACGCCACCAGTGAAAATGTCTTTCTGGGTGCACTCTGATTTAAATTTATTTGCTTTATAGGTATCAGACCAGCAATCTTCTTCTGACATAGCTTGAGTACGTGTCCATCTCAACTCGTCAATCGGGGGTCTAGCATAGGGTAGACCTGTGAAAACAAGTGTCAATGCTGTGTGAATCCCAAAGGTTTCGTCAGTTAGAGGGGTTTAGCCTAAGTTTATACGTTGGGGGCGCTACACTTTGATGCATTATGAATTGTATTTGATGGGTTTCATAAAAAGTACTTGTTATGGTACTGGTATAAATGTATTTTCTATGAAACATGGTTAACTATCACTTGCTGTTGGCACAACACGGTCCTAACATTAGAGAGAACAGCGGCTCGGCTGGTTTATTTTATCTGCAGTTTTACCTAGGAACCAACTTGAAGCAACGTGATATTTTGCATCGCGAGATCTATCTAAACATAGAACATGGGTGGCAAAAATTGGTATTATTACACTCTACGATGAGATATCACGGGAAGAAAATACATTTAGAAGCTTCATACTTCTTTTAACAATTGCCTCAACATTGGGGGCGAGGTGGGGGAGGGGGCAACATATTATGATTTGTAAAACACTAAGAAAACTTACCTTTGAAAACAAAGCCACCATTTTCTTGTATTCCTTCGATCTTACCGCATCCAATTTGATGATTGACTACAGAGCTGTGACTTGTCGATAGGAAGATGATGGTCAAAATAACAATGAATAGGAGAATCAATACACCTACTATTAGTATTAGACCAGTTCTTTTCCTCAATGACGTCTTCCTTTCATCTTCCTCTGTCATTTTGACCTGTCTTGGATATGAAAAGGGGGGGGGAGGGGGACAGTTGTCATTTTACTACTATATGGAAACCAACAAAAAATTAAGATAGACGCAAACTAAAACTGTTGTTACAAAGAGTTGATCTAATGATCCATCAATTAAAAAGTTGGTAGGTTGTATTTAATGCTACTAAAATATCAGTATGTGGTTGATCCTATAGTATAGGCCCCACTGTTATATTTCAGTGTATGGTATGGTATGACATACACAATTATACATGTACCATCACAGGCATTCATATTTTTCCTTATGTTTTCATCAAGGAGGTTTAAGAGAATCCAACCTCTTATGCCCCAATGTGTTCGCTAAGCAGCATTTCTATTGTGATTAGGATTCTATATTATTAATCACCGTTAATCTAGTATTACTACTGATCTTCGCACACAGCTGATAGACCAAGTAATAACACCCGAATCACTCTCATATCTCATATCTGACTCAACTTCTGTATGCACGTACCAGGATCACACTTGAACTTTAAAGGGAATTAGCTCAGACTACACACAGTGTTTAAAGATCTACACTGGAAAACAAGGCAAGCACCCAGCATAGTGCCTCGTTCATTGACTTCCCGCGAAGCCAAGTCCTCTTGCCAAATCTGAGCTGAAGTGCCTGTCTCAGTGTGCTTTATTGTGACGTCATTAAAGTCTAAATATACATAACGCATGGCCAATGGCCAAATAATTAATGCACTCCATATAGAGTTTTCATGGGCGTTATAATACCCTAAAAGTAATTTTAAAACATTGATGAATGATCACTATGAATCCTAGATATTTATGAAATGCAGACTGTCGTCTCATGTATTCGAGTATGCTTGGAATCCTGTGTGGTCTAAATCCAATATCCTTGAGACAGTCTATTGACCTTTCAGTCAAACTAGGCCATGCGATGTTGTTAAAATATTCAGTTTACTGAAAATATAAATATGTCATCTGTGACACTAGCACCAGAGCGCATAATGTTAGAATTCAAATTACAAAAAGTTACAACAGCGTGGTGAGAAAAAGCAGAAACTCCTTCCAGACCCACCCAAAACTCGGTAGCTCCAACATTTAATCGCTCCACTCTCTCGTTGTATTAGTTTCCGCCTAATTATATCATTTTGACCTGCCATTTTTTTTATAATCGACTATAACACATATCCAACAGACGATCTTTTAAACAATGTATTAATATTATAATGTAGGATACCATGTGACGATGATTCGTCTACTAGCGGTCGAAAAATCCTGGAGGCAAAAAAATTATGTTGTCGGACGCCAACCATGCATGCAAACACATGTGACAAGTTTAGCATCCATCGGAGGAACAGTCGACTCTCTACTACACAGCATGTTACGTGTACGGTGTGTAGGGTCTAGGGTAATTTCTTCCGTTGTCCGGTCGGCGATGCAACCGGAAGCTTGTCGCCGTGAAAACGAAGTTGTTTTCGACTATGCTATTGTCATGCAAATCAAATAAACAGCTGATGGTGGCTTTCTTTTATCGTTTTCAAAAACACTATACTACCGGTAATAGAAAGTACTGGTAGTAGTAGGCTTTCTGAACTAACTATCTGCGACGTGTGTGTTCACACAGACGGTAGATTATTTTGGTATATTACAGAATAACATGCAAGATCTTCATTATAACTATTACTCTGATAACATAGGATGCAAACCAGGCTTTTTTTAAACAGAGCGGACAAAAAAACATGGGAAGCAAACTCACCTTGGCCCGGCCGTACTTCTACTACCACTTCAAGTACTAGCGTCACCCTATGCTGGCACATACCATTCAGATAGAGGGAGGTTGGAGTCTCACGGAAGTACCACTCTTGCTTTTTCACAGTTTTCAGCACTGATAGAAAATTAATTAAATATTACTTGGTAATTGACAAACTAAATTTTTGTCAATAAGCACCTTTTACGAATGAGAATTCGTTTTTGATTAAGTTGCTCCTAGTTGTGGTACCTTTACAACATGGTTGCGTCCTTACCCGTAGACGCCACAGATTCATTGTATATTCAGCGAGCAATGATCCACAACCACAGACTTGTCTGTGAATACAACAACATGAAGGAATATGAGGGTATAGAATGTCTGTAATATTGCAAATGAACTCTTCACATTCTAATGTTTATGTTTATCTCGTTAATGGTCCGTGTAAATGTAGAACACGAAGTTTATAACAAAGGGGTGACATACAACAACACATTACGGTGAGAAGTACAGTCAGCAGCAGTAGCAACTACGGCAGTGACCGTGGATATTTTAGGTCAAGTTGAATTTTACACCCCTCACCAATTTATGTTGATACTTACATTGTAAGTTGTAAATATTGGGTAATTTTACCTGTACCATCCCACGACTATGGCGCTCTCTCTTCCTATAACTTCATTTACCGTCATCTGCAGAAGGGATCCAACTCAGAGCTCGGAGCTCATAGTATCAACACAGTTGATATCAGAGTGCTATCCGCATTCTCGAGGGATACAACATGTAAGTTGTAGTTGCAGTTGTCTACGTCACAAATTGCATCCATATTGTGGAAGAAACTGCTGATATGTTTGATATGATAATTTGATTTAGTTGTTTGTAATTTCAAATTGTTTCTTTTTCCCCTTATGGGATTTTCTTAATGGTCTGAAATAAAATTAATAATGAATAAGAACATAATAACAGACAGACGGAGGGACGGACAAACAAACAGACAGACAGACAGACAGACAGACAGACAGACAGACAGACAGACAGACAGACAGACAGACAGACTTGCTGACATAAACTCAATATATACATATATATTCCTCCGTTGTAATGTATACCGTTCTAGTATAAACTAGACGTGATGGGTCGGCCGGCCCAGTAAATGGAGCACATATGGTTTGTATTAATATTATTCGTATCTGCAGTCGAGGTCAATCAGCTTTCATCTTGTGTATATGCTCTGTGAATATGGTAAACATTGTAAACACTGTACGTAGGGTACTACTCTTACTTAAAAGTATTAATGGAAGATAGGCTATTTCCACATGGCAGAGATGCATATAAAAGTACACAAACAAACACACACACACAGACACACAAACATATAGATATATATATAGAGAGAGAGAGCAAACACACACAAAACACACACACACACACACACACACACACACACACAAGGAGTATATGACTTGCATCAACATCGCTCAAATTTGGGAGTTCTGTCAACATTTTAATTCACTAGCATAGTAAGTTAGTTAGTATGTTATGTTATGTTGTGTTGTGTTGTGTTGTGTTATGTTATGTTATGTTATGTTATGTTGTGTCATTGAACTAGTTAAATATAAATACTCCAACAAAAGGCAATGGTATTGCTAACATAGGTTTGACACAACATACATGTAAGCTTACTGTTGTGTAGTTTGAATTGGAATTGACGTGGTAGAGGTAATAAGGGTTAGAAGGGTTAGAATTTGATGTCATACACTAATCCATGCCTGTGGGACTATCACTATGACCAAACATCATTATAGAAATTAGGTTTCCTAGTAAAAGAAAAGTAAACAACAATAGTAGTGTTCGGATTTCGACTACTAGATATATCAGGGGTTTTCAACTACTTACCTAACTAGATTGAAAATAGTCAAAGGTGAGCCTGAAAAACAGACACGGACGGACTACACGTCTCGAAGAGTGTCACCAAGGACAATTTTGTCCCAAGGTAAATTAGTAACCTAGACAAGTAGCAGGATTACGTACGTGGCTTAAAACTTGCAAGAGATCCCTACCATTTCACAGACACGAATTACCGACCCACGGTATTGCCCCTCTTTAGTTTTAGATAAAACGTAGCAAAAAGGCACGAACGACTGTCGACAGTCTAAAATACGTCGTGTCGTTCAGACCTCTGCATGCTCAGAGGCCTCCTCTTTAAGCGATGTGTGAGGGCGCCCAGTCACGGCGCACCTTACAGACTTGGATTACGGACAAGGCCTTTGCGTGTGTCCATGTGTGTGTTTGTGTGTAGTTTATTACCATATAAGAAGTTCGTACAATAAAGTAGACAGAGGTTGGTTATTTGGTTATGGGAGTCAGAAAATAGCATAATGCTAGTCAAGTCTGACCCCGTAGACACTGGAATGATACAACGTATAAAGCAAAGTAACTAGAGGACAGTGTAACATCGTTATGATTTTTCAGGGACAGGGATACCCGGGGTTGTAACCATGTTTTCTAAATCTGGGTGCACTAGTCAGACAGTGTTTGTCCGGATCAGTCATTCCGCTCTTTCAATTCTCTATCCTGTTGGCTTTGTTTTCCTCATGCAAATCCATCCGATCAAAAGTTCGAGTGAGATAACGTAATGTCATTGTTCTGTGCGCGGATTGTTTTCATTCAAAATGTATAATTACTAAGCAAATACTATATCCTAATCATTCATAACAGTGAATTTACTTAATTAACAAAGCGATTAATACAGAAATATACACAAATCAATATTCTGTATTTGCATATTAATTTATATCGATTTAATTACGTTGTAAACGGTTAGAGTTCCGAGGGGTCTGTTCAATGAGTCATACGGTTACTAAGACGTGACAGTACGGGACATTCTGCTCCTCACACTCGACAAATTGTATCTCCGCGAGTCGCTTTTCATCATATTCGTTAAATCATTCAGTGTCATAAAGATAAGACATACCACACTGATTCATACCACAAACAGGTTGTCTGAGCACTGGAAATTGTAATTTGTTTGGGAATTACTGGGATTTCTGAAGATATGATACGTTTTTATTTTTTCATATTATTGAAATTTCTTTGTGGATGCAAGGGTTTGTGTAATCCTGATATGACGTCATCAGTATGGTGTGATAGATATCCTAATGACTATGGCGTATACAGTCAACGTCATGATTTGGATGATTTTGATGGAACAATACTAGAGAGTTTGGAATTCAGTGCCGTGAACTGTCAACAGAAGTGTATGGGTTCGGAAAATTGTAGGACCTACCAATACCAGAGACGAAACAGTAAATGTAAGCTTTGGATTGGTTTATCACCAGATGTTGAACATTCTAATATACAAAACGAGGTAAGTCATTGGGTAGTGCTTGTTATATGTTTACATAGTCCATGTTGAAATTTCTCATATGATATATTTAGAAGTGAGGTTCGGTACACATACATATTAGTGTTACAGCACATGTAAAGAAATAGCACACGAGACGATGTTTGGAGAATTGTAGTTACTGATGTTGAATTTGCGGTAAAGTATCAAGTCTTTCTTATTCCAAAAAGGGAACATACTGCCATTTTCCCTGGAGGGGGATTACAGAAATACATAGAACTAATACATATCTGGGTCAAAACACAAAACAGCTTGGAACTACACACTGTTAAAGTAAAGTGCTAAAAAAATGAAAATAAAATATTGTCACTGATCCTGAAATAATCCACGAATGTTGCAGTCGTCACTACAATAGATTTATCTACACTTACTTGACACAATTACGGTGAACTTTGAATAAAATATTTCTCGCAGATTTATACTCAGTAATTACAAATTCGAGACACTATCTTGAACTGCAATGTGTTGAACTAGATGACGTTTTGTTCCAAGTCAACTAGCTTCCATTGTAATTACATTCGTTATGTCTGTTTAGACCAAATATTGTATATGTTACATTGTTATTGATTGGTCAATACAAATTACACAATATTAGGCGATCTAATGAGTACGGTGGACATAAAAATCGTGGGGTGCCGTAATGACGTAACTTCCAATTGCAATTACGTAATGTTATTATAGTTACGGATATTAGTTTTTAATATCTGTTCGCAATTTCACGGTCAATTAACCACGTTGAAAACAACTATTAAATGATGGAAAAGTATGCTAGTGATATAATTTGTGGACATTGACGAAAAAATGTTTTTTTGTTTATTTTCGATCTTACAAATGCCAATATCTCGCGGTATTGAAAAACTGTTGTCATAATAATAAAATCACCGATGTGATTGATAACAACGGCGTCCACAGCTCAGTATAAAGCAACATGGACTATGCGGCCAGTCTAAAATGGTTTTGTGAAATGCCAAAAATTCCTGTAAACCTCCAATTTTGTTCCAGTGATATAGATCTCAAAATAGTTCACCCTAGAGGTGCCAATCCTTTTATTTAATCTCATATCGTTAATGTTCTGGTTCTATCCTAACCAATAGATTTGTACTTATGAAGGCTGCAATGACGACCCCTGTGGAATCTACGGAACATGCGTAGATGAGTGCAGTGTACATGGCGGATACATTTGTCTCTGCAAAGAAGGCTTTACAGGCATCAACTGTACTGAACGTGGTAATTATTAAAGAGAAAAATGATTTTATTTCCGTATATTCCAAGACTGACACTGGTAGTCTTTTAATCCAAGTATCTCTGTGACGTCATTAGTGAATGAACAATGAATTTGAAGATTAGCTCAGTCTTGATGTCCACTCTTATACCTACTTATTCTTATGCATTTTACTGTTTTGATTTGTAAACTTTTCCTTAATATCTAAACTTCTTTTTACACTGAATTGAACATTTAGCTGATCAGATGTTATTACGTAAACGTCCTCCAGCTATGAGATGTATGTAATCATAAAAGGGGCGTCGTTTGTATTTTGAAGGTTTTTATTGAATGAATATTTGATATACTGCATCGATGTACATCTCCCTCCTTGTTTTGTGTTCAATGCCATGAACCTTGTTATATACAACACGTACACTATTCTACAGAATACCTTCTGTCACGGTGACGGTGAGGGAATAAGATTTACTTTCAATGAATGTGACGGGTCCATCACACAGAGAAAACTAGTCAATACTTAATTTATTAAATTGTATTGTACCAGATCCTGTTAATTTGTGATTAATTCTATCTGTAAACAGTATATTAGCAGGTTGAAATCGTGCGCGAATGTTGAATCTTGAATTCTGCACCATGTTGAAGTTTTTCAGGCAAGAAAGTTGATCATGACGTCAAGAATTCAGTCTCGCGTGACATTGGCTGTTTATCTATTTTTTTATTTTTTTGAGGGAAATGTGGGCACCGTGATTCTAGAGAATTAATATAATTTTGAAATTTCTTGGTTTTTTCCCCACTACAGTACGTTATACATTTGAGTTGGTACAAATGAATTCAAATTTGAATGATGCACGACTTTACTGTGAAAACAACGGTGGTGATTTGGCACGTATACTGAGTGACGTTGAACAGTCACGTGTCAAATCTATGATTGATGAACAAGGCCTTGGCGATTATGGTAGGTTTCTATATCACTTTGTCTTGACATTCTGTTTTTACTTTCAAATTGTTCTCGAAAACTCATACCGCGTTAACCATTGTCCGCATTGTTTGAGATCAAGTTCACAAAGATATTAAATATATATAGCCGTAATTTTAGATATGCTCTAAAGACTGTGTAAACTCTATCACAGTCAAAGATTTTTAGTTTTCTAAAACCAGTGGACCCCAGTTTTCATTAATTGTATCGATGATGAAGGAGGCTATGAATAAGGGGAAGATCATCTGTTCAATAAAGGAAATTTAATAACGTATCCGTACTTCAGATTTCTTTATAGATGGTAGCGACGTCATAAGTGAAGGTGTGTGGCTTTTCAACGATGGCTCCCCTATGTCGTATTTTCGTTGGGGTGGAAACGAACCAAACAACCTTTCAAACGAGGACTGTCTTGTTCTTTGGTAAGTTTGTTTATTTTGGTAATCATGACTTTCAACAGACGCCGTACACTTGCTGTGCATAGTCATGTTTTGTGTAACGTATGTAGTAGATTTAGATGACATTTTAGGTAATGGTTATGAATACATCATCTAGGGGATAGTGGAGTGTCCGTATACGTCGTTAGGTAAAAACACACTAGTACACAGTTTTGGAAACCGCTCGTTCACCTTAAGTCTAACATTTCACACAGTCTGATCCGATAGAGTTCTTCCCGAGTATCCCTTTTAATAAATGACAATTGCATGCAAACAATAATGAGACTAATACTAACCATTTTTGAAGGGGTATATGTATTAACACACATTCTGAACATTGTAACATGCCCCTTCTCACTCTCACTCTCACTCTCTCTCACACACACACACACACACACACACACACACACGCACACACACGCACACACACACACATCCCTTCTCACTCACACACACGCACGCACATGTACACATATATACACACATACATACATACATACATACATACATACATACATACATACATACATACACACATACATACATACATACATACATACATACATACATACATACATACATACATACTAGTATGCATACACATTCATATGCATGCATGGAGATAGACAGACAGTGACACTCCGTGATTTTTTCCCCTTCGTTCATTCTTTTCTTGAACTGTCTCATGTCCTCCCTTATTGCCTTCTGTTCCCTTCCTATCTTCTCCTCATCACCACCTCTCCTTACCGTTCTAACGTCATATCTTGCATATTTGTTCTCACCTGTCAGGGCGCGTCGTCTTCACAAATGGAACGACTGCAAGTGTTCAAGTCGGAGTTTTTTCGTATGTCAATATAATGAATAAAGACTCAGAAGTTATCATGTACAGTAGTCGGCAGAAGTCCACGAGTGGCAGCATGGTGTCCCCCTCGAACACATCCTGGATATATCCATGAAGTCTTCGTTTGCAAACAGAAAACTCAATGTTGTACTGAAGATTTGGTACCTTATAGTCTAGTAAAAAAAATTATGTGGAGCGCCCCCAACGATAAACATTTCTTCAGAGCCTCGGAACTGGGGCGCATTCGGCGATTTGCCCAAACATGATTGTGATTAATCTGACGTCATTTCTCGAAACGAGGTTGTAAACAAAACGCTCAATCACAATCATGATTACTTACATGTAAACATTTTTTTAAAGTTTCGCATATTTCCGATAAATTAAATGATTTTACATCGTCAAAATGATTACAATGATAACAAATTACCAATCAGACCGAACTCAGTTTATTTACTTAATGTTTTCCGTCATTTCTAACTTGCCGTCAGCCACGGGCGCGCGATCCCCCTATGATTGTCCGCCATCTTGTAATCACGGCAATCACGGTTGGGAGCATGATTACTATGATTACCAATCATGATTGTGATTGGTATTTATCAAACGCAAAATCATGATTGTGATTGATAAATCATGGCACGATCATGGTTGTGCAAATCGAACGCGCCCCTGATATTTCCCCTACTATAGATAAATTATTCTCTAGTTCACGTTTGAATAAATCAGGGAATTAACAAATATTTATTCATTTGTACATACCTATGGTTTAAATAAACATTTGAACATTATGATCAAAAGGAATTGATTCATTAAGTTAATCAATGTTGAAATATTTGTCGAAAGAAAGTAGCGTGGCAATTGTGACCAGTTCTTCAAGTTGTCATGCTGTATCATATGTGTATGTTGTGTATATAATCTTCTTGAAGGTATGTTGGCTGTATTCCATCACGTGATTATTAATTTCGTCTTTGCCTAATTCACATGGGTGGTAATATTCCATCACGACGTGCATGCATTGTTATATTTAAGCACGTGGATGGTAAAATTTACATCACGTCGCTGGTAATATTCCATCTCATGGCTAGTAATATTCCATCACGTTGCTTGTGATATTATCCACGGGTTGGCACATCAGAGGGACAATGTATTCGCACCTTCTTCACATACATGTACTTCGATTTTTTAGCCATATCCTTCAGAACTTGATGTAGGGCATCCGGTGTCACTCCAATCTTTAATAATCCACTAACAACTCTGAAAAGCCATTACAAAAACAAAGTCATCCTCCATCCAACAACTTTTGGAGTTTGTTTGTTAGTCTATATATTTCATCATTTCTCAATGCCGTAAACCAAGCCCTTTTACGGCACAGTCCATATTTCGTTGTGTCGAAAAAATGTGTGCTCTGGCTTACGAGAATGCATTTTCCGCGGACTATTTCTCTATTGTTATTCATTTACGATTTAATTTATTAACTTATGTGTTTATTAATTTATTTCTTTATTTCTTTATTTATGTATTCTTTCTATCTATCGTCTACATATCACTGTTGAATTAAATAATGTTAACTTTTTGGGCTTAGGCTCAATTGGATCAGAATTAACATTCAGGAGTGCTATTAAGAAATTGGTTGTGAACAAAAACAATAATTTTTCAAATAATTTTGCTTTGACGAATAAGATCTTATTAAGACAGCCCTAAGACAAGATCGTGGTATTCAAACATTGGGCTTTAACGGTATGGTTATTGTATTTAGATTAGCTCTTCTCTATCTACATATCAATGAACATGAGCAAACAAGAGAATATAGAGCGTTCACAATTTCATTACAATAACTAGTGATATTTTATGCATCTTCCCTTTAACCAAAAAAAATAAAGTTGAAAACAAAAAAATTACCGGTATATAGTAGGGTTCATATTGATGTCTGCAAGTACACATAATTCCTGCAAATCGGGGTCATCGCCACCAAGTTTAAACTGGTCGGAAAATCTTCTCGGTCTCAGCCCAGCTGCAATGTCTACCATTTTCAACGAGGCCATCAAGTTGTCTGATGGTTTCTAGTTTAACGAGTCCGGCTGTCTGTAAAACTGTACACCAGTTAGCTGAAAGCACCAGGGGTAATTGTTCCTGACGTAAGCGTCCTAATTCAAGAACTTAAAACAGAAAACCTTGCTTTGCATGTGCCGCAGGGACTCGAAGGCAATTATTCCAAATGTATTGACATGTTTAAAAGTCATGTTTGCATAATGTGTGTTCCCGGTAATTAACACATGGTTGGGCCAGGCTAAGGAATGTACATAGTCACCTAGAGTATATTATGGACCTCATTTAAATTTGGGCTATTTTTCCAACTTAGCATGAATTCGTTAAATCGGAGAATGTCTTTTTCAAACAAGTGACCATGGTGTACCGAGCACCGGACATTGGTGACTGAATCACAGACAATGATGTCTGTGCTAAACTATGTCATATTGGAGCACGTCAAAAATGTTCACTACAGAGTGAGACAGGTGGTTATTAATTAATTAAAACTTGTCAATCATGAATTAACCGTGACCCCATCTGATTTGAGGTAAAATATTCCATTCAGAACACATGTGTACTCAAACAATCATTTACGAAGTCATGCAACTAGTTGAAGGGTGGCCGCGAACTAGTTAATATGTAAATAACAATGGTATTTAATTAAATAATCATTTAATCAAACCGTGTTATTCTTGATATCAAAGATTAGAGGAAGTCGTGGAACACAGACAGTTAATCAGAACATTTTATTATGGCAGTTAATTAAATTCCGTCATTTTGGAATTTATCTAATTAGCATTTAATCAATTAGACAATTGATCAGCATGTGTACATAGTTTTCGGATTCATCCAATTAGATTTCTAAATGCTGCGCATATCATAGTCTCTGTACGTGTGTGCGTGTTACCCGGTACAAATTCGATTCTAGTTTATGTTCACCTTTCCTGTGAGTTTAGGCATGCTTCGTACGGAAAAAAGTGATTAAAAGTACGAACAGTTTTTTAAAAAGGCCAATTTGCTGTCAAATAAACATACCTCGCCACTACTGGGTACGTCCTCTGGGCACGTCCTTGTCAACAGATACAAACGCTTCACTATTACAGTATTTTACGTCAGCCTATTTTGTTCCTTGTGGTTGCAGAATTAGGCACGGCAACAACAACAACACTAAAGAACGACTAAAAAAGACAAACAAGCGATCTTCTCTTTCATATTAAAATGTTATTGTATTCCACCGACCTTCATTATAACAATGGTTCCTGAAATATTATAATAATATTAAAGTAGTGTAAAGACACTTCCATAAGCGACCTTCTCAAAAATATTTAAGGAGCTTAAAACTAACGTTTCTATTATTTCATTCCCATTGAATTATGGTTCCACTCCAATACCAGAATGTACATACTGCCTCGTCATCACTGCAACGTACCGGAATCTCACGTGAGACATAGCATAGTGTGATAACCAACGGCGATGACTTTGGGTTCAAAGGTCACGCTATGCCGTTGCATTTTATTTTTATCATGTGCACAATGCTGTATCCATTTCGCTGTACCCATTAGTCTCATTACTTATACTGTGTACGTATTCGCTTTAGATTACCACATAATTGTCACAGAGGTGGAAAGACAACATCTTCAAGGTGAGTTGGATGTTAACATGGTCATTTCAGTAAAACTCAAAGTACATTCCACGTCTCTGAACAACCGCCGTAATACAAAACATAAAGCAATTTGGACTGTGGTTATCAACGTACATGTATCAATATTGATCTATCCAAGACTGTCGACAGTCGTTCGTGCCTTTTTTGCTACGTTTCATCGAAATCAAAGTCGTCGCCTCGCTCCGTAGCACTGAATACTAATGCATACTGATAGGAACTGCAATTGCCGAAGGCACGAACTCCGGCACTCGCTGATCAGTACGCGGTTATAGTATTGCTCCGGATCGGAGTGGGGCAACAACTTTAGTTTTAGATAAAACGTAGCAAAAAGGCACGAACGACTGTCGATCGACAGTCTAGTCCATCCGTGCGTATCAATGTCCACAGTTCATGTATTACGTTATAATGTCGTGGTTGACCTTTGAACTGACCATGCCAATAGCCTTTCTCGCATCAATTCACAATGGTATGGATATAGAGGGACAAATCTCTGGATAGCTACCCCAGATAGCCACACTTCTAAATTACTTACAACAGTTACTATAAATAACAAAGTAATGTAGTTAGTTTGGTGGTCAACCTCTCCCACAGAAAGTGTCTTACTTTCAGGATCTGCTAGCGCCACCAACGGTAGAAATGATTTTGACTATCGAATAGTAATAATCATAATAATAATAATAATAATGATAATGTTGGGTAAACGTTTAAATATAGCGCGTTCCCACGCCGTGCTCAAAGCGCTCCCTGGCTCGGATCAGAACGGCACAATGGCCTTTTAGTCTTCCTCAACTCCCATGTCCTCCTCAACTGTATGTCCTGCAGCTCTGTACACATTCCTGTGCGCAAAAAGGAGCCTGCATCTACTGTTATGAAGTTATCTGTTTTCATACCCATAATATATAAGTATTTCATGGGCGATGCCTCTAGTCCGAACGAATGTCAGAAAGACGCTAATCCCCGGAATAAATAGCGCCCCCAAAAGGTGATTATCATTTACTACAATACACGTGTCTAGCTCTGTGTATAGCTATATATTGTACATTCTGTCTAATAACATGAATGTCGTCGGCTATTTCTTTACAGATGATTGAACACATACTGAAATCAACTTTGTTTTTCTTTTCCGTCACGCTGTACTTCCGTATCAAGACGTCTCCAACTCTAACCCCAACAGAAGACGTCGAAATCCTGATAAAACTCCTTCCCATCGTCTCTCTGGCTGTATTTATTTTGTTTCATTGTTACATGCAGGGGAAATTCGCCCGGTATCCACTCGGTATCTTGACTGGACTTTTTTTCTCAGCTATCGGTGATTATTATCTCATAGCCCTTGGGATCTCCGAAGATCGCTTCATTAAGGGGGTGCTCGCATTTGCCACTGCGCAACTGGTCTATACATTCACGTTTGGACTCAAACCAATCAAGCCTTTGATACTTCTCATTTGCATAATGTGCGGCTCAGGGATGTATTCGTACCTTTATCCAGGACTTAAAGGTGTTTTCGTCCCATTAATTCTCTTCTATATGGTTCTGATATATTTTATGGCTTGGCGAGCGTGGGCGAGATTTGAATTATTCAGCGGAAAATGGACTTTGGGACAACTTCTGTGTGCACTTGGTGCAGTCTCCTTTGTTATATCGGACTTTACTATCGGTATTGGGTTTACGCGGGAAATTCCAAATAAAGATTTAATAGTCATGGCAACGTATTACGCAGCACAATTTGGTATCACGATGTCTGTGATGGATTACCCTGAAAAAAGTGACACCATCAAGAAACAAATATAAATTTGCAGTAAAACAGTTATATAAACCGTTGAATTTTGAATACAACTGTATAATTGCAAAAAAATATATATCGAAGATTCCGACTTAAATGTTTAAAAGATGAGTTTATATTTATTGGGGCGTGATTTTAGTAAGAGATACCTGTTGTATTCTATATTTACTGAAGAATGTCTAACCATCATTTGCCACTGGTAGGACTCAAACCCGGTATTACGCATGTACGGAATAACACACAAATGATTCGATGACGTCATTTAATGACGTATACGTCATAACCATGTCGCGAGCGGGAAACTGCTTGAATCATGCTATGAAGTTTGTTAAGAATGCAAGAATACATTAACATTATACTTGATAATTTTATTATGGTTTTATGTCAGTATTTTTTACACCAGTCAAATAACTTATAAACCCAGGTTGTGTCTTAAAGAGAAGAATACGGCCACTCTGGTTGATTTGTGGCAAACTTTGATACGGCAAATAAATCATTGATGACAGTTCATAATGAAAATTCGACACTCATTTTATAGAAAAAAAGTAATTTTGAAAGCCAGGATGAGATTTTGATAATGTATTTTTTTCAGAAGTAGCACAATGAACAAAGACATGAATATCACATTCGTAATAATTATACAACTTTAAATTAGGTCAAACAAAATAAAATTTGTTCAAAAAATATTATCGTCAAAACTGGTAGGTGGATGGGCTGAAATATTGGTGTCTATTTCTAGAGGTGTCAGTTTGCAAATGTTTTTAAAGATGTATTGACACAATTGTATCTAGCAACCGTTACCACGCCCCTAGCAACACACACATACCAGAATATCCTGTAACGATAACAACATTATTGGGTAGGCAAGTGAATAAGGATTCTTGTTAAAATGTCATGCATGTTGACATATGTGTACAGCAGGGAGGGTCATGTTCTTGGTCACAGGATGGCGACGTTTTAGGAATCTAGAGAGGGTTATACATTTTTGCGCGACAAAACCCAGTAGATTTCACTGTTGATATAACTTACGGATTTCTTATTACCCCAAAACTAAAGCCTTCATACTATTTTAGAAACAAGAAGAAATTAAAGAAAGCAATTCTGATTTATGGTCCGAAACTCTCTTCATTGAATAGAATGAATCATCAAATAGCAGATTCAGCAGATGACGACGTATTGTAGAATTGTACGAACAAACAACTGGTCCTCATTCTTTGGTTGGGTCTATGTGAAGGAGAAATCATTGAAAAAAAACGTGTAATCCCTACTTTAAATCATCTACTATGATCAATAATAAGCCGTCTTTTCTATTTTATCTATCGAACTTAAAACACGTTTGACAGAAACACAAGACAATTTGTATCAGAAAAAAATATGTTTAATATGCTTAATGGACAGAGTTGAATATACACAGTGGTGTCATTTTAAATGGAGCGGATTAACCGAACTGCTGTTTGAATATGTCGTCCCAACATGCACAAGATTATGGAGTGAGATCTTTACTCTGACTGCTTTATTAATGACAGACCTACGTTTTATATGTGATTCCTCAAATTTTAAAAGTATATGAAATAAATATGTTGTACTTAATACGCTTAATAGAAAGAGTTGAATATACACAGTGGTTCCATCTAAAATCTAGTGAACGCAGCATATGGAGCGAATTAACTGAACTGTTGTACATGTTTCAATATGTGGTCCCAACATACACAGGACAACTGGGTCAGATCTATACATCTACCCGACTGTTTTAACACAGTTGGCTAAATGATAGATATTTATTTCATGAGTTGTAAGATTAGACATAAACCATGACATGTGAAAGATGGACATCAACTATTACAACCTCACATGACACTCCTAAAGACATGGTTAAGCGTAGAATATAGCTCTGACCCCATACACTAGTAGAAAAAATAGTACAGTTTACGACACTTTCCGTACTATAGTTCAGATTGAGTTCAATTCTGTACTTTTATGCTGATGAGGTGGACGTTTCTGTACTTTCCCATTAGCGCCTGTCTAATCGGATTATACTCGATCTGAAAAATAGTTCAGATTGCGAGTCGGAAGTGATTTGAATACATTTGCATTTAGTTCAGAATATATTCATGAGTTCACCCCCATAACCGGGCAGTAAACAAATGAATATTCAAATCTATCTCGCCTGCATGTGATTCAAGGCGTGTACACTAATTGTTTGACCCACAGAAAACTAACAGTAACACTATTTAGTTAGTTAGTTGTCTGTGTTTGACCACATGAAGGCGGAGGGGGAGGGTGCAAAAGAAAAGGGTTACACACATGTACAGTGTATGATATGATGAGAGCTACATTTAATGTACATGTACATACGAACTGACATGTATACGTACATGTACAACTACGCTAGCATGTAAACGTTAGCAAAAACTCTTACTACTACCTCAGACCACTAAAATACTAGAGTGGTCTGAGCTACTACTACTTGCAAAAAGTATTTACAAGCATTTCCATGTAGGTCAATGAAATATCACCTACGTGGGTTATACTTCAATAGTCGGTCAAACAGCGTAAAGGTCTACATTCTACAATGACAGACATGATTGTTCAACTCGGTGCGATCTAAGATGAATTCACGGTGTATATTTGGTTACGTCGCCTTTGAATTGATGATGACGACTCGTCCGACCTAGACTGTTCTGGTCCAGTTTCAAGTGAAAGTCAGAATTATCACGGTGCCATTGATTATACTAACTGTGATGAAACTCGCCCACTCTAGTCTCTATGACTTCATTAGCCCCAAAATGCAAGAACTTAATAATGGTATTGTAAATCGAAGTTCATGCATGCTCTGACTGTCGCCTGTTTTTTGTTTTCTTACATTTTATACAATTTTGAATTGTTAGCTTTGTATTTCCTGCATTAATGTTGAAAACTGGTCTTTTTACTGTGCGTCTTCAATGCGCAGGTAAAATAGTGTGTTAATCTAGCATCGTGAGTACGCGCTCGCTTATGGTTTCGCATACCTTGGACTGCCTGTCATTCAGTATTGTTTTAGCCTATTTATTTCTAAAGAAAAATGGTCTGTAAAGGGACTGCTTTAGTTGTCACAGTGCCTTTGTGGATTTATAAATCGATTTATGACAAGTGAGTCTACCTATTTTTTTTCCGACCCACTCAGTCAAGGAGTGCGATACACCAATCACCGTGTATTTAGCTTTGTATACAGTGTATGGATAATAGCAAGTTTCGGGACTGAAAAATCATAAATTGTTTGTTAGACTTATTTTTTATTCAATGTAATCTGGGTTGATTGGGAATTTTCAGATATCAGGATTTAAACCTCGGATTTCAACTCAGAAAGGCTATATTTTTTGCCTCAGTCTGAATTATATTAGTAGAACTCTCACCAACGTTCCCAATGTGAAGTGATCTGAAAGTTGGTGAGAGGTCCTCACGTTGGATTGCAGCACTGCATGTTCTTGCCGAGAAGATAAAGAGGTGTAGTAATTATGGTTTAAAACTGACTTTTACAAACGCCAGTCGTGTAGGGTCTATGATTTTTTATGTTGTGGATGAATGCGGCACTTTGATCTGAACCTCAGACCACTATAATAGGAACAGACTAGAATCGCTTTTTGTTTTAGGTGTAAATGGGGCTCTAAACCCATCTTCTCTGTCGTGCATGGTTACCCTTCAAACCTGCTTCAAGCCGAACGTTGTGCAAAACGATACTTCGTGTCTTTACGGTTTTTTTTTGCAATTGTGTTTTAGTGGCCTGAGTCTGAACAAGTGTTCATACAGTACAGCAAAGTCCCACCAACAAAATCCATAGCAATAGATGCAGGAAAACCTCAGTATGGGCGACGGTGAAATCATGGTGTTAATTCTAAAACTTTTGAAAGCAAGAACATATGTTTGTGCAACTTTTGTATTAAAAGCATACCATTCCAATTCAAGGACAACGATTTTGTTCAGAAATGGTGGTAGGACTATAATCCTTCCTACCTCCTTCCTTCCTATCTCCATAGTTCAAAACCGCTGATCGTAACTGCATGGTACAGCGCATCTACATTTATTTCTGAGTTCCGGAGGGCATTATTTGATAAGTACCCCATTCGTCCCTGTATTAGATCTTGTATAGTCATAACATTACAAAGATATGTGATTGTTGTGATCATTTCATTTGCTCATTATGTATTCAAGTGTAGTCAAATTTTCTTAGGTGTATGAGCAACTTTACTTCACCAATAAATTCTACTTTCTCACGAGTATTGTAAAATAACATGGCTATAATATGATACTACACAGCACGTTTTAGACGTATTTGCATATCAATGTCATCTTCAATATTTTCTTGAAGAATTCTTCATCCAGATACTCTAACATACCTGCACACCAAATGTCAGCCCATTCAATCGATTAGTTTTGCGGCTGTCATTCATTTTTACTTTGAATTCTTTTATTTACAAAACAAATGACAGTTTTTGACCCCAAAAATGACCAAAAACAGAAAATTGAAAATATCTTGCTGTCATAAACAAATATGAATAGACTTCTCGATAAAATTCCATTTACTCATTGGGAACATCGAACGTACAATGTCAAAAAGTCGCACTGGCGCAAAGTATCATGGGAAAACTTTCTTTGGCACACCTCACTTAGGAAATATAGCCGCAACAAAAAAGTTAATACTGGGATCATGTCTTTTTAAATTTAGCCTTTACCTTATAGAATAGAAGTATCAAAAGTGTATACACTAACAAGTATCTGTGGTTTGTGCAAACATGCCAAATCGCTGATGATTGTTAAACAACAAAACTTTGCATACCATTGTCATTAATAATTCTACGTTTTACTTCTGAATCAGTTCTAAACACTTACGATTGAAATGATCGTCAACGATACGCTGATTTGTAGTTGAGGGTAATTAAAAATATTTTACAATGACGATTTCGACCATTAGCCGATGGAGGTGACCCCAACCAAACCTGTCACAAGATGTAAACTTGCACACTTTTTGTGTGTCAATATGTCTGTTCTGGTCAGTCTGTTTTGGGAATTTATGGTACACTCACTGTCGCAGTTTTCAGCCAGGGTCACGTTATTCGACGATTACTATTTGGATAAACACTGCAAAAAAGTAACACCCGTCATTGTTGCTTAGACATTTTCCTAGGGTCTTTTTCAACATGATTTATAGTAAGAAGTAACTTTGTTGATGGTGTAGTCACTGAATTTATAACCCTACATCGATGACTTAGTAATTGAACACGCAAATGAATTATCATGAACACTGATCTACAACCGATCCGACCCTGGGATTCGATCACAATTCATGGCGTCGCTTGCCAGTCTATGTCTATGTCTTGGTCACGCAAACGTGAACACTCTGATATCTGAAACACTTCTTTGCTCCAGATACGCACCTTTTTTTCATGGAAAATGTCATATAGTTTGAAGTAAGCTGGGAGAAAATATTAATGAGATATTTGTAGATTTAAATAAGAGTGAAATGATAGTCAAGTGATTTTGAACCATCTCCGTGTATTTTGCTTTAGCGAAAACACTGACAACTACTAGTATGTGATCGCCCGGTCGTCAAATTGCAAAGAACAATGAAGAACAGCTGAACACCTTCCTGTGGTCATCTGTTCCTTTCCGTACCGACTCTCAATTGTTTTGCTGCGTTTACTTGTATATCTTTAATAACAATAGTTTTTTAACTAACACCAATGTTCTTCCACTTTCTTTGCTTTCAAAATCAGTCACTTACTGTTGTAGCCAGTCAAAGACAGCCATCCTCAACTGGAAACACACCATGACAACAAAGATATACCAGAAAGTCATGACGTTTTGAATCATATCATTCGGCCCCCAACCCTGTTTTTGACAATTAAAAAATGCTCTACTACCCATCACAGCCAGTATCAATCAGACTTTTTCCATATATTATATTCCACCCTAACTTAACCCATATGACCGCCCCATTTATAACTCGTATGTCCGGACATGAACATGATTGGCTTTTCGCTGACCAAGGGGTATGAGACCATATGTGGAAGTGGGGGATAAGCTTATCAAATATGACCGTAGTTCCATGTAAATTAAAACTTATAGTTATGCTTATAGTCGTTACGTTTTCAGTTTATTGTGGTACCCGCTTGATGCTTTCTCTGAAGATGCCGACGGGATCAGTCTAAAATTCAGTTCTGGTGTATAAACTACAATGTATCACACATATCATGACTCTCACTATCCAATCCATCGGCTATACACTGGAGAACACAAGGACTATACTGACTGTTTTCTATCCAGCACGAAATAAATTGAGAATACGTGGAACTTATATGTACATGAACAGTAGCTCCGACAACTCTGACAAGTCTCTATATACCCCACCAGGCCTCTTTGCTGGAGTTCGCGGAGCGTGTGTTGTCAGTGCTAATCTCGTCTAGTTCCTATCACCGTGTTCCTAAACAGTATCGTTACCATTTACACCTCCACTCACTAAACTTGGTTTAGTCATAGAAAATAGAGAGGACCCTCTCTATTGTCTATGGTTTAGTTAGATACCAATTGGCATCTGGACTAGAGCTAATCACGAGTCCATCACAACGTGCATGCATCATTTTCTGATGTCCGCATTTGATTTGGACATTGAAGTAAATGATTTTACATTTCTGAGTCTCATTCGGTATTTTTCCACTGTTCTATTATATGTGGTAGCTACTACTTTTGGCACAATAAAAAAAAAGATGTTACGAAGACGAAAAAAAATATAATCGAGATGCACGATAAACATTTTTGGAAAAAAAGTCACATAAATGACTGCAGTATCCATATTTTTAATTGGCATGATTGAAGACTTTAAAATATGAATGATGATAAAAGTGAGATTTTGCCTCAGTGATGGTTTTTCTATACAAGCGATAACATCACGATACCGGGTACTTCACAAACATTATCTCACTGACTTCAAAACCATAGTGACTAAATCGTTTCGTACAATTAGACGGCATGATGTTTTTTACGTCTCGCACAAGCATATACAATGGTACACTTTACCAAATTGTAATAGACCATGTAAATATTACATTGACCGATGCAGATCTTGCTCGCGCAGGTTGGGTAGATTTATATGCTACGTTATGCCTTAGGCCTAAAAAATAACTGTTTGGTTTCTGTTACCCGACCCACCTAGTTTTTCACTGCCGACCCTTAACTTTTTTTTTACGTGTTCTTGAAAAACTAACAAAATCGCAACAATTGTGAAGTCTCACGAGACATAGTGGATGCAGAAACTGACATCAACTTAAAAAGACAATATAAAACTGTTCCTCCAATCTGTAATGGTTGTACATCTAATGGAAAGAAGCCAATAACACAGAGATCATTTGGAAAAAATGGAAAACCAGAATTAGACACTCGCACATGAATAAAAATAAATCTACCTACCCCACCTATTTATTTATTTTGCCTAATCGGAACAACACAATTTTTTTAATAGGCCTATTTCCTAACTCAAGCTTAAATTATTGGACCCTTGTGAACCAAAAATGTGCGAAAATACAACGCCAAAATAGTAACGCTTTGCACGGTTTTCACACTGAGCAATACGATTAGATCATAGACAGTGAAGTTCTCCAGTGTCTCTGGTTAGACCGACAACAATGAAACCGTTAGCGGGATCTCAGAGTCATACTCATTCACATACAATTTTTTATGGCTGTTCACGTTGGTTAGCAACATCTCTGTCTTTGAGTTTGAATGAAATCGCTGCCATTCCCTACAGGAAACTGTTCTATGGAATTACATGCCAGGAGCGCTTTCAATATCATAGAATGTTTTGTTGATCTTTTTTTTTCTTTTTTTCTTTTTTTTTTCTTCTTTTTTTTGGGGGGGGTCGACAACTTTTACCAAGACAACCATTATATTAATCATTATAGTAACTACCTAGCATGGCTAATAGCCATACTGAGGTAGAACTGTAGATTGCTAAAATGTTATGGGTTGCTGGTTGTACACAACCTCAGCATATGCCACTTGACTTTCAGGCATTAATAGGTGGCAGAAATAGTCCGCACCAGGGCCGCTCTGTAGTCCGCATAAAAGGGTGACTAAGCCCAGACAATATTGTCCAGACCAGATTTGGAGGTGTGAACGCATTTAAAGCTGACTCGGTTCTAAATCTTGGTGCATATTCATGAGGTCGACACCTAGAAAATGAACCATGTGTACATTTCTTTTGTCTTTTGTTAGTTAATTTATGCGGGTAAACTGTGTCTTCACTAACATTTTCCACTAAAAGTTTCAAAATTGTCTTGTTTTTTGAAGGACTACTATAATAATATTTCACCGCCCTTGCTTTATTGTCATATCAGGAAAGTCAAGAACTTGACAAAAGCTATTCAAAACAAAGTAATCAAAGTTGTAAAACCAAAATGGTGCCGTGGAGAGTTGTGTCTGGTCATGTTCTGATCATGGAAGTATAACCCACGGTCTGATCTAGTAGCAGTATATCAACGACGAATCTACATTACAAACAAACAAACAAACAACACACACACACACACGGTGATATTAAAAAGCACGCAACACAAAGGTTGGTTCACATCCCTCGCATCAGTACCGGTACCCATTCTACTGAGTTATAAATATAAATCACATTCTCAGCTACAACATTGAACTTGTATGATACAAAAATCTTCAGAATGTGCGGGCCATATTTTCACTACCGGCATTGGCAGTCACCATCACTGCCTTTAAAAAAAATTAATACAGATAAATGGAAGCAAAAACAATCCTCTTGACGGTAGTTTAGTAGTCAGTTATGAATTATGTAACGTTAAATAACGCTATTCAAATATTTCCCTCTATGCCTCCCATATACCGATAGTAAATCTTCAAACATCCATACAGACATGCGGACTTTGCTCCCTACTAGATACATCCATGTTTTACGTTACTTTCGTATTGCAAATTTAGCTGATGATGTCATGTCAAAGCCACGTGGTCTAAAAACCTGAATCTCCGTACATACATTTCGATATGAAATTATTTATCCGTGATGTTTAGAATTTTGGTCGGTCAATATAGTTTCAATGACCAAGTGTGACCCCCACTGATGTCTAAAGTACTAATATCAGTACCTGACCGGCCATGGCCATGGCCTTGTTTTTGTTTTTGATTTTCTTCAATATTCAAATCTACGTAATGTCTGGTTTGTTAGGCCATAAATTCCAAGCATATTTACCATGATATCACAAATATAGACCAGTTACAGAAAGTAATAAGTGTCAGCAAAATACTGTAATATCGACACTGTTTCACGGATTTTAGGGACGCTGGTGCTTGGATTATTTTACGGTTGACATTACCTAGCCAGTAATATAAGGAGTAGTACATGGGTATTTTATCCCTGGACTCTCTGTCTGTTTATATCGAAATGGAATAAGCTGAAACAGTTCTTCTTTGAGCAGGAAATATGTTGTGATTATGGATATTATATATATACATGTATATAATTGCCAACACATCGGCAACGAGAGTAATGACATTGACTATACGTAATATGTAAAGATGTAGTGTAAAATTGGAATACGGTCGTCAGGAACTAGATTAGGGTAGGGGGAGGCTCAGGAGAAAAATTGTTGTCACGGGAAAAAAACGAATTGGGACGTGCGTGAAAATTCGGATTGTCTGAAAGGGGCCCGGAGTCACGTACAAATATTTTGCTCATGAGTTGAACCAAATTTAACTCCAGGAGCAGACGTTTAACAAGCGTATTTTTAAAAGGGTGACTGGCAGAGAATGTGTGTCTCTTGAAGGGTAGACAATATACTCGCGATAGACTATGGGTTTCAGGCCACTGTGTCAGACGTGGTCTTGGAGGAGTCAGTACAATTCCTCCAAGAGTGGTAAGAGGCCAAGCCTGAAATAGACGGGTTGTGCGGCAAGTAGAAGTTTACATGCCTTGTCTGTGGTTTACATTGTGCACGCAAAACATCCCACAAAACCGGCCATAACTAAAGCGGCATATCAGTAAATATGAAAAACGTGATCTTGGTAATTTGGATACCAGTTCTGAAAATATTCTCCGGGAAAATAGGTTAAAATGAACATCAAGATAGCTGCCTATTTCCCATTGTTTATAAATCGTCAAGAGGTTAAGCTATCCACTCAGATGAACCACTCTTTGTCACTTTATAATCTGGCATTATACATGGGATAATTTCCAAAATGTACATGTTTTATCGTTTCATTTTGGACTTTATAGAAGTTGATGACTAAAATTACCTTACCCTCGATGAAAGTTATGAATGCGACTAGGTTTTACCATAGACAGGGTGGAGGGTCTATGGTTTTACCTACTAGAATTAGTTGCGACAAGATTGTAAATGCACATGGGCGAGTTTTGCCAGATTGCTTTATTTCAAGTGATTTGAAAATTGTGAATGGCGGACTTGGCCGTGGTCCATCGAATTGTCGAGTACTACCGTGGTGGCACTAGTCGTTCCTCACTGGAACGGCAAGTGCCACCTTATGGCGATATTTATTGTCTTTGAACCTTTCTCAACAAATAAATCACACATAACTCCCCAAACGCTTCCATTCTAGAAATCCGGTGCCGACCCTAAACCTTTTTAATAAAGAAGAAAAATCAGTAAAATCGAGAAAATTGTGAGTGAAGTCTTGCCAGAAATGGTCATCAACTTAAAAAAGACAATAAAAAAACGCGGTTCTTCCAATCTGGAATGCAGAGCAGATGTCTTTGAAATAGAATTATTTAGTTTGGTTTAAAATTTAGTTGAAGTGGGCACAAAACTTGATTTGGTTCTGACTGTTCTGAATTTAGGGACACGAAATCGTCTCCCTGATGGCAGGAGTTCAAAGTGTTGGGACATAATGTGGCCTTTGTCATTTACCATTTTCCCAGCTTTGTTTTGTACACGAGATGTAAACATTTCATTCAAATTAGTCTACTTTTCACTCAATACTTTACTAAACACATTTACAATTTTGTTCAAGACACTCTTGTAGCTAGTCCCTAGACTACCAAACCAGCACAAAAAAGAAAATGTTAAACCGACTCAAAACTCCGATAGAATGTCTGTAATACCTTGGCATTTACAAAATTTTAGGCCCCTCAATTGTTGTAGACAGTAAACTCTAGATTGACATTTCTTGTTAATGAAATCTGTGTTGGCCTTAACATTTGATTTATTATCCAAGACTGTTCCTATATATATATATATATATATATATATATATATATATATATATATATATATATATATATATATATATATATATATATATATATATATATATATATATATATATATTTAGTCACCTGTTCAACTTTAACATTGTCAATAAAAAGGTCGGGCTCTACTTTAGGGTTCTTCCTAAAGTCGACCTTTCGTCCAAGTAGTTTTCTTTACACCAAGTAACAAACCTATCAACTTCATCGAAATAAGTACGGTCAGAATTTGACAGGTCAACTAATGCAGAGTTATCAGAATATTTGATAAGTGGATTTGTATCGGTACCTGATGAGCAGTCATTTGTGTAAAGTGTAAATAGTTTGTGTGAGAGTATCGTGCTCTGTGAGGCACCCCTAAATGTTGAATGGAAGGCTGAACTTAATTTTTGGTAGCGAACAAACTGGGAAAGGTTGACAAGAAAATCCATTATCCAGAGGATGAGTTTGGGGTTAACGTTTAAATAACTAAGTTTATGAGCCATCATGTTTGGTTGACTTCTGTTAACGACTGATGAAAAATCAATAACCAATAGTCTTACAAATGAACTTGGTTTTTCAAGATGTGTATACGCATCGTGAAGTAATGTGAGAGTTGCATTATCAGTACCTCTATTACTTTAATATGTAAATTGGTATGGGTCAAGGTGTGAATGTTTTTGTGGGTTTTGACAAAGTAAAATACGCTCGAAGCATTTCATCACAATGGAAGTCAGTGCTACAGGACGATGCCTTGGAAGTTTTTAGGGACCGGACAGATGGTAGATGTTTTCCAAATGGTTGATATCGTATGATCATTGTACGACCAATTGAACAATCTACTGGAAACACTAGCTAACTGCGATGCATAGACATTCAGTAACCTACCACATATGTTATCAGGACCCATAGCTTTCCTTATATTTAGTTTCTTAAAAATAGACAACTCGTTTATCACTGATTTCAAATTAACTCTTCTTTTCTTCTTATTTACTCTCAAGATCTAACCCGATGTTATCTATTTCCTTTCCAAAATCGTGAATATCAAAGCGACAGTACATTACAACTTCGCCTCGCCACCACCCTGTGTTGCTTGGCAAGGTGGTAAATAAAACAAGTTTGCCTTTGGGATTATATTAACTGGGATTGTCGACACTGAATAATCCGGTCAATCATGGCACTGCGCTCATTGTATGTCACGGCGTACAAGTATAAACGACGTTCATACTTCCATGACCATAGTTTCTGCGACCTGTCATTTGTTTGACCATAGACACTCCACCTTTGTGGAGGGTCCATGGTTTGATGGGATGCGTTAATTCTGGCAAACTTGTTTGGCAAATCGATCTGACGCAATATAGCTTGTGACCGTGACATGCATAGCTTGGGTCAAAATCTATAACACCATTAAAGTATAAATAATGTTTAAACTTCCACGATAACACATACCTTTGAGAAATTATACTGACAGTATAATTACTCCAAGCACAGACTATTCTCGTGTCAAACTCCGACACGAACTTGTTTTTCCTTGAAGAGTATATCTCGTGAGACCTATGGAAATTATCAAAATCTATATTGTAGTTGAAAAGAGCAAGAATGAAAAGAGGGGAAATTTAAGGGACATCATTTCTATATACACGTGTATTGTGCAAAGAACCCGATATCTTTGACCGCGTTGCCGTCAACCGAGCAATGGTAATATATATATATATATATATATATATATATATATATATATATATATATATATATATATATATATATCAGATCAGTATATAAGAGGTAAGTCATAAACTGAAGGAAAAGTGCTCACTACTGAGAAGTAGAGCTGTATTTACACAAAGTACACAAGTTATGGTACGGAGGCCGTTACGATCTTCAGACGACTAAATAACGGAAATTCAAGTGATAGAATTCGATGCGCGTTGTTGAGTGACATGGTGGAATGATAGAATGTATTTGTTTTCGTGGACGATTTAGTGGACGATCTAGTGGAATTAATCTCTAAAAAAAAACATGAATCATGGTCTGAGTACTTCACAAATGTATTCAATGCTCAAGTCCAAAGTGATGAAAGTTTCTCGATTTCCATGATCTTATCAGATCCACCTTGATAGACATAAATTCAGGCATTAATGGTGAGATTAATATCCGACTGTAGTCTTTTGGACAAGGTAATTACTTTGATAGTCTAGTTCCTATACTGTATCATTACCATTTATACCTCCACTCAAAGTATAGTCAGAGTCGTTACTCTAGAAGTCTTGAAATGCATGAGATGCAATTTAAAATTCATTTACAGCCACCCACACAGTCATTAACATCATGTCTTTGTTAATAAATCACAAAACTCTAACCAATAACACAGTCCCTCATAAAGTTAGTGTTTATTGGGACAGTAATGTTCAAATGTGGTATATTTGTCAGCCCATGATGCTACTTATATACTGTTTACATCACCAAAACATTTAGGTTTCACTGATTGGGTGAACAACTTTTTGTGCTATTTGAGGGGCTTTTGGCTAGACGTGGTTTAGTTAGAAACCATATTGGCATCCAGACTATTACTTTGAAGGAGATCATTGAAGAACAATAAAAATAAAACTCAAGGTGTGGATATGGGATCAGTGTGGCATTCTACATAGACATTCTCCAACAATTCTTGTAGACATGTTATGTAACCATTTTTTCTTCACGAAAGGCATGTTCCCACAGGAATCAATGGGGTAGGGGTTTCTAACATTGTCTTTTGAAAGTAAATTACATGTATGTCAAAACTAAAATTATTGTATTTACTAAGAGATGAAATTCTTAAGAAAATTGAAAAGTGGTTATTGGTGGTCATAAACTCGACGTTGTTCGCTTTTTATGAATATCTAGGCGTGATTATGTCAAGCAGTGGTCTATGGTATTTAGCGCTTGCAGCTCAAGCGAGTAAAGCAATGATTGCGGTCATGAGTCAACTTGCAAAACTTGGGGACCTCCTAGTCAAAACTAAATTTAAAAGTTTTTGACTGTAAACTATTACCGATATTAAATTATACAGTGGAGATTTTGGGTTTTAATAGGTCTACTGAAACTGAACGTGTTCAAAGTAAATTTCAGTGTTATATTTTGAGTCGTATATAAACATATATGTAGTCTTTGAGTATGGGAGCTACAAAAATGCTTGACAAGTGTTCATTACGGGAAGTAGGCTGAAATGTTTTGAGATTGCTGAACGAGAGCTGCAAAACTTTAACCTCAGACCACTTCTCCTCAGCCCTGGTTCAAGTTCTTAGGTCATAGTGGTGTAAACTACATCTCAGACCACAATGTAGTGACCTGAGACTACATGCACATGTAGGCCCTACCTACTGGTATATTATGTAACTGCACTTGACGCCAGTGTGATTTCTAACTAAACTGTGTTATTGAAAGAACCGATGTGACGTCATCTGTTTTCTTTGTACCTGACACAATCCTAGCTGCTGTATTTTGGGCATGTTCAAGAGGGACAATGTTTTTAGCTGGCAGCCCATACAGAAGGGCCATTCAGTAGTCGGGTATCGATGATATAAGTGCATGACCAAGGTTCTGACAAACTCCGTTTGTAAGATACTGGCGTATGCGACCATAGACAGTGGAGGGGCCCCCTCCACTGTCAATGATGCGACCTATTGTTCGGGGGTGAAAAAGAACTGATCTACATGTCAACGAGATGTGCTTCTTGAGGTTATAACGGTCATCAATTGTTACACAAATGGTACATGCTGAATCCACTAACTGCACAGAAGACGATCCCATGTTGATGTGGTTCATGAGACGAGGAAGCCTGTTGAACTGAGACGTGATAAGGAGGACCTCGGTTTTGCCATCATTAAACTAGCTTATTTTGGGTCGTTTAATATCATGTGCAACAGTTTCCATCTTAGTTACTGTAGTTGACGTATGTGATTGGGGAAATATATTGGTAAATCTGGTTGTCGTCTGCATGTTGTTGCATATTGAGATTTTGATGTCGGATTAGCTTTCCAAGTGGTGATGTGTATAGACAGCATACGCGTGTAAGAGTGGACCAAGCACAGGGTTTTGTGACACTCCACACTGCAAATGTTTGGTTTCTGATATGCCTTGTACAGAAATGGACTGTTGTATATCTTTGAGGTATAAAGACTCTAGTCGAATGCCTGTAATACCGAGCTCGGAATAAACTTGAAATTATGCTGGAGTCAGAATTTACGGGGGGGGGGGGCATGAACAAAATTGAGGTTCAAAGGGAGGGGGGCATGACAATTGTGATGGTCTGAAAGGGCCCCCGAATATTCTGCTCATGATTTGAACCAAAATTAAACCTCAGGAGCAGTTGTTTACCAAGTAAATTTACATTTGTATAAGTGTATGCCTCTCTCTCTCTCTCTCTCTCTCTCTCTCTCTCTCTCTCTCTCTCTCTCTCTCTCTCTCTCTCTCTCTCTCTCTCTCTCCCGTCTCCCCCTCTCTCTCGTCTCCGTATCGAAACTTATTCAGTCATAAAATCATCAGGTTTCTGACAATTTCCAATACCTGTTACAAGAAAGACTGCAGTACAAGAATATTTGGTTAGCTACATGTATTACATCTGATGCCTTATACGTGACACGCACGATAATTGTCCAGTTTGCATCAGAGGGTGTGCCTCGCCTTCTGTACATGTGCCGTACGTCTGGCTTGTCTGTCAGTGTCACATTTTGCTTCCCCTCTTCAGTTTTCTCAGATGTTTTAAGAATTTAAACATAGTCAGTGTCTGATCGACAAAAATTCTTTCCACTGAAGTTTAGAAAACATTTAGTGCAACTCTACGTAAACGTCATGTTGATGCATCATACATCATCATGAGACGTCACATTGACCTCACACTTCGCTTCGCGCTTCCTTCAACGTCCGGTCGTTATGAAACTAGTTCGAAGGCTTTCGCTAGCGATAGCGTGGCCAGTCTTGTTTTACTGCGTAATCGTCTAATGTTTTCCAAATAATTATGAATTAATTTATCTTTTTGTTTACACTTTGGGTATTTTACTTGCTATTAGAACTCCCGGGCAACTCATATTTAATTTTCCAACCTTAGAATTTGTTCAATGATCGTCAGGTTTGAGTACTTTCCTAAGCCGGTCCCACAACTGTTATACTTATAAGTTATAGCTGGGCGTTGTGACCGGTAACCGGCTATTATCTACATCACTGCCTACTAGGTACGTCAAAAACACACCGTTCGCACATGTGAGCCTGATTTTAGGCAAAATATCGGGCTATTAGAGTGCATACAGGCCCTTTTGTTCGCTTGTATTGTTTGCCTTTGGTATTTGGCATTTCGCACGTTGTTTATTTGCACCATTCACAGTGTCTTATCATGCTTTGTGTAACTTGTAAGCCTAATCGACAACTGGGCCAACGGTTTTTACTAGACAAATTTGAAACAAATTTTGCGTCAGTTTGATGGTAAACCTGCTATATTGACTACCAAACTTAGTTAACCCCAGTTATTTTTACTCATGTTGCATCACCATATATTTAGAAAGAGTATATATGAAATATGAGAGCCATGTGAAACTTCTTCAGTGCAAAATGGGATGAAGATATGAGGGCAAAGTCAGTGCTCCTTATAGTCTCGCTGCCAGACTCGAGACTATCGTCCCTAATCTGTTTACCGAGCGGCGCAGCCGCGAGAAGAGCGGGACCAGTCCCCCTCTATTCTCGCGGCTGCGCCGCTCGGTAAACAGATTAGGGACGATAGTCTCGAGTCTGGCAGCGAGACTATGCTCCTTACAGCAGTTTGTTTTTCCCGCATATGCATACATTACCCATAATCCTTTTAAGTATTCTGCAGATATCTGTGCAATGTGCACTCATGACTCATGAAAATCTGGAATGCACTGATCGAAGCCAATTGTACAGTTATACTATAAAAACAGGAGTTATGAGTATAATTGAAATAAAACAAGAGAATAAGAGATGAGGGCCCTCAGAATCGTCACGTAGAGTGATATAACAGTTACATGGATGCCGGGCATGTACCCATAGGTACGGGCCCGGGGGGGGGGGGTTCTGCATGCCGAACGTCATTAAGTATTTCCTTTACTTTGGTGCTCATGATCGTAATTTGGATGATGCCCAAGATATTTGAGGCGTGAATACCTGTTGTTCTTCTAAAGGCTTGTTTATTACTGTGGAGATCACACCCTAACACTTAATTGTTCTATAAACGACACATGGACAAGAATACTATTCCCATAGAGGTTAGTCTAGTTAATTCCTGATGGACCGTATTTCGTTCAGCGTTACGTTGTACATAACACGGTCAGTCAGAAACTATAGACGACATGGACGACATGGATGCCATATAATATTCCCAATAGTCACTCAATTTTACTTAGCTAGAAATAATGTCCACAGACTCAAATCTGTCAGCACGTCTCTACTGTGAGTTTGTTGACGCTATTGGCCGGTCAGGTTTGTTAAGAAGCTCCATACACTAGCAATATTTGTGGCCCAATTTTAAACTATTATTGGAAACGATTGTCATGTCATCTAAATCTGTATTACTATGCATCAAACGCGTAGAAATGTGAAACACGTTTAGTGGTGGCGGTATGTAGTGCATAATGAAAAGGCGTACTACGAACATTTATTTCAAAATGAGCCCTGTGATATTACAATCTACGTACGTCCTAACCATGTAGTTCATATCATAAGCCTGCTTATATACATACATATGTATCGAATACACTAGCTACACGTATAGCGTTTATGTACGTATTGATTGCAAGCACGGTAGATTTGAATATTCATTTGTTTACTGCCCGGTTATGGGGGTGAACTCATGAATATATTCTGAACTAAATGCAAATGTATTCAAATCACTTCCGACTCGCAATCTGAACTATTTTTCAGATCGAGTATAATCCGATTAGACAGGCGCTAATGGGAAAGTACAGAAACGTCCACCTCATCAGCATAAAAGTACAGAATTGAACTCAATCTGAACTATAGTACGGAAAGTGTCGTAAACTGTACTATTTTTTCTACTAGTGATAATCCTGTGCGTGTTGGGACCACATATTAAATATCAGTTCGATTAATCCTCTCCATATGCCCCACCCTCTATCACTAGATTTTAGATTAAATCTCTCTGATTATTTAAATCCATTCACGTTAATAGACATCATATTGTGCTATTTGTCGTACAACATTTTTGTATTAATACATATTTCATATACTGTTGAAATCTGGGGAAGCATACGTAAAACGTATTTAAGAAAATTGTTCGTGTCATGACAGGAGGCAAATTGTATGATACGCAAACAATTCCACTTATAAAAATTTAGGCAGTCCTGATATTTTTCAAACAGTATGAAAAATCAATTAGACATATTTGTCTATGATGTAATCCATAATATGCCCCATCACACTTCAATAACTATGACCCCCCCCCCACGCTCTCCATAGGCTCCCCAAGCCTTGATATATTTTTAGAACAGCCGCTGCCAATTCATTATAGTATAAATCCCAACACTTAGATAGTCTACTAGCATATATAAACCTAATATTCTCCGTTTATCATAATGACACACTAAAACAATGATACTACCTTTAGGTCAAGCTACAGATGTATATATGTATGTATGTATGTATGTATGTATGTATGTATGTATGTATGTATGTATGTATGTTCGACTATCTGTGGGCGACTAAGACTTAAGACAACTTAACACCCAAAAACCACTGGGAAGAGTATTTTGATATTTTGTAGGGATGTAATAGACAAAATACAAGTATGGCCTTGCAAAATGACAGCGCCCATAGCAACTCCCAAATGACTTGCATATTCCAAAGGTAACAAAAGGGATGGACAGCCAATAAATGAACATAACAAAATGTTTGCAAATAGCAACAGCACCCCACCCCCCACCCCCCATAGCAAAAGCCAAATAATGGTCTATATTGCAAAGATAAAAACAGGAATGGGTATGCAAGTAAATGGATATTTAAATGCGAACAATAACAGCAACACGGTGTTGCCTTTACAGCATTAACATTAGGGATGGATAGGAAATGATTAAACATGCAACAAAATGGCTCCCTAGCAGCAAGACCACGCCGATAGCAACAACCAAATGATTGTGTATATTGGAAAGATAAAAACAGGAATGGGTAGGCAAGTAAATATATATTTTTTAATGCGTACAAATATGCCTAGCAGCAATCCAACGCCCATAGTAACAGTGATATGTGTATATTACAAAGATAAAAGCAACAATGGGTAGGCAAGTGAACCAATATTCAAACAAAGTATGAAATATGCCTAGAAACAAGACCAAGCCCATACCAACAGAAAAGTGGTGTTGCATATATTGCAACGATAACATCAGGAATGGGTAGGCAAGTGAGTAAATATTCAAAACATGTATTCACATATGCCAAGCTACATACCCACACCCATAGCAGCTGTCGAATGATGTCGAGTTATTGCAAAGATGAAATGAGTGATGGTAGGCATGTCAATAAACATTTTTAAAATAGTCCCACGTTTGACTTGCAACAAGACCATGCCCATAGCAACAGCCAAATGATGGTGTATATGGCAAAGATAACAAAAGGGGTATTTATGCAACTATATAAAAATCACCATGAAACTGAAAATAGCGACACTAAAATGATGGTGCATATTGCACGAACAACAAGGATATTTTGGCATGTGGATGAAGCCAGTTGCTACTGACGCTATTTTATGCTGATACCATCAGCCTTCCAGGAAAGAATTTTGGCTAGATACATATTTTCAGCTCCGACTAGATTCCGTCTGTTCCTTACATAGACACCCCAGTAAGAAGCCTGAGTCGTTGCGCCGATGAAAATTTTCGAACCTGGATTGGGAAAACAATAGACATGCACATGTCCTTGTTAGGAGTGACTTGAGTCGAACATGCTAGGTGTTCGTGGAGGTAGTAGATAATTAACAACGTAAAATGTGTTGTACTTTGTAAATGTTATTACAACGACTATATCTTTGGTATAGCCGATAACTAAAGTTAAAGTCTTTGTGATTGCTTTAAGGCTTAATATCTATTCAGAGATTTGAACTGTTTTGAAATGCCATTTTTACTCTTTTTTGCTTTACATTTATATTTGTATTGTAATACTAGCTACGTTTCTCTTATTTTGATAAATAAAACATTGGTTTATTGTAAAATGATTATCACATATTTAGGGAACGAAAATATTCGAAATGGCAAATCAGTTTTCTAAATGAAATAGAAACCTTAAAGCTGCAGCTACAGCCTTTTTATACCAGATGTAAACTGAATGCCTTCCATAAGGGCAAACCTTTAGGCTGTTGTTCCTTCACGCGTTGTCGAAAAAAAGAATTCTGTGCTACCAGACATGACATTGTATATCCATTAGTTTCTACATCAATATATAAAACATAGCTTCAGAACTCTGGCTGACACATTGTACATATCCGCTTCTCCAAAATCAATTTGCCATAACGTTCACTAGGGTCCACCATTTTAGATACGGTAAAAACATAAACCTCACCTGACATCCCGTCTTTTGTGCCAGTAAAATCAATTTATGAATTATTTGTACGATTTACTGATTTGATAAAGCATACTTGATCCCAGAAAATTAGTCCTGGTTTTTCGCTCATAGCTTCCAGACTAATACAGACCAAAAAAATTACAAACTTCACAAAAAGATGAATTCTTATCTGCTTTAAATGACCATAGTAAAACAATGGCAAAGTCTTTGCATAAGGGTCCGTTCCAGAATTGTCGGTGAAAAGAGGGGTAATTTGTCCCGGAAGTTAAAGTTGACCTGGTTTGACCAATGATCTTCCCATGCATTGTTTCTCGGCAAACAGAAAAACACAGGAGTGCAAACACGTATCAACAAAGTACAATTTTTTTTTTTCATTTTTCATTGAGAATGAAATAAATGAAAAGAGATCATATGAAATTTTCTCAGCAAATTCTCCTCCGTGATTGTCCACAGATGTGATCTTACAGCCAACACAGCATGCAATGCAATGTGAATTGTTTACAGAATGTTGTAACATAGGCCTCACCGTAGATAGAGTTTTACAGATCGAAATACCAAAATATGCAAATAACTTATTAAAACTAAAAGCTACATCAATAATATTTTCGAGGAATGTTTACCCAAACCTAATCAGTTCTTCCCATAACCCTGCAGAACACGTGCACCAAATTTCGTTAGAAATGATCCAGCCGTTTTTGAGAAAATGGTGAAACAGACAGACAGACAGACAGACAGACAGACAGACAGACAGACAGACAGACGGACGGACGGACGGACGGATGGACGGATGGACGGACGGACGGACAGACAGACAGACAGACAGACAGACAGACTTTTCATCCCTATATAACCTTCTCATGGAAGGTAAAAATGTTATTTACAGCTACGCAAAATACGTTTACCCACAGGTGATACAATATTATTCACAGTGTACGATATGAGCGTACAAGTAGTTAGTGATTAGGTTTTGGGCCCGCACATAAAAATCAGCACCTTAAATGGTGAACACAATATCGACCTGTTTCGGTACTGCTTATGAATAATATCGACCCATGATTAACTTGTATAGTGTCTAGTTATTGGAATTTCACATTTTACAGTCAGTATACAATGGTTTTCTGATCGAAAAAATGATACTCCAGTTATGTTGCAACTAGTACAGTTTGAATATGGTGACAGATGGAAAACCTTACCACTTTACTACCTACAGATATTATCACTAATTAATAGATACAATACCTTTTTAGTTGTAATTGACCAATTATCAGTTATTTGGTTATTTGATGAAAAAGAGTCCCAGTTACAGCTTTTTCAGGCTTAAAATAATAAGGAGGATGATGACAATATCATCATGATTTATTGAAATAGATAAACTTACGAATACAAATTTCCTGTTCAATCAATGACCAGAAGAAATTGTTTCCCTTGTATTTCTCAACATCCGGGTATTTTGGTGGCTTGATAACCTCGGTACTGACAATATTCGACACACCCGCATCTTTCAGATAATCGATGAACACCTATAAAATACAGTAAATAAATCATGATGCAATCAAACTCCGTCGCTGTGTCACTAACTACCTGTCACATGATCCTCTGGCATAAGATTTATATTAGCAAATAAAAGAAGTAGGATGGTTTGTTAATATTCAATGATAACATGATACCTAGATGACTAACATACATCAACACAGAATGTGACACCATAAATATTGATGACGTTGCATACAATATTGAAATCACGTTCCGCTCCGGTCTCGAGATAATTGTTGAAACATTGTCTAGATATTCTGAATGACGCAACTGATAACCCATTTCCCTCACATTTTATACAATATACAAAAATACTTTCTTTGTGTTTTAGCCAAGCGTTCTTTTGATGAACTTTATTTATTTTATTACTATCTAATCAAGTAATTGAGATATCTTACGTAATCAACAGTGGCCAGATACAGACAGGTAATTTGTTTGTCTTTCATAAACTTGTGTACATCTTTTGCCGCCACATGTCCAGTCGTGTACACTTTACTTGCTTTGGAATCATGTCCCCTAAATAGTGAAAAGAGTCAAAAAGTGTCAGGGAATGTAGAATATTTTCAACTAGGAAGTTAAACATTATCAATTCATTTGTAGTTGGTTAAAGGTCAAACCTCAAATCACATTATCAAAATTATGAACATTTATCAATATTTGTGACCAATGGGTCTTAATGGTAATGTATATATTTACGACTCTGGTATACCATTTATTAAGATAGGAGGAAACTTAATTTATTGTAAGTTTTACTTTGTGGTAAACTGACAAGTGGTTCCTCTTTTTGCGATTGTAATCGTCCTGTGATTGCTCAACATAGTAAAGACTTTGGAAGTCCCAAAACAACATAGCTAGTTCATGGAGCTATACAAACTAGTTTTCAGAGACGCCTCCTTACTGAGACTATAATTAACTCAACGTTCATTGCATTCAATACTTAATGTATCGACATGTTATGACAATGGTTTTATTTTGTGTCTATCTTAGAAAACTAAAGGCTCAACTACCCGGGCATCAGTCTACTATGAGAAGTAAAAAATAAAATGCAAATATAAAATATTTCAAATTGTGGTTCAGTTATAATACATCACTATCATACAACATTTTGTCTGACGTTCAGCACCAATGTTCATGATATTGACGCAAACCAATAGCAAGCACACCAATGTAAAAAAGCACATATTGTCAGCAATGGATTCTAATTTCTTTTTCACCCAACGTAAAAAGAAACAAAAGGATAAAGAGAACTAACTTTATAAACCTTGATGTGGATACAAATGATGGTGAAAATTGAACACATAGAAACTCTTTTAAACCTACAATTCCTTCTGTCTATTTCTCCAATGCATCGCAATATATGGTTTGCCACCACAGATTTTCTTCGCAATTTGATCAGCGACTTTTCCTATCCAAGGAACCGTAACTAGATGTTGTATGAATTCCTTTTTCGCCGTCATGTAACACGTCTTGGAAGTTACTTCAACATTCAAATAAACAGGCGTATAAAGACCAACACATCGTTCAGAAGTAACATTGTCCAACGTCTGAAATTCATTTAGCTTAGAAATATTAAGCTCTAGCCATGGATAATTATTCTTCTCAGTGTTCTCAAAGAATATTCCCTTACTGACTTTTGACCTCAATGGATTTATTAAAAGAGCTTCTACTTTATGCTTACAATCATGGTTATATTCGTCGATATTTACGATATCCATTACTTCCTTTAGTTTTTTGACATCATAGGCTTCACTAAACTGTATTTGGTCATAGAGCTTGCTTTCCTGATACACTTGATTGGCGATAAATTCCAAAACAACGAGGGTTCGATTGGAGCACATTGCACAAGCTGCTGCCGCCACAAAATGACTTAACTGTACATTTGGTCCATGGGGACGAAACAAGTGTGCATGTAATGGTATGAGGTAACGACGTCGACCAGACGCAGTAGCAATCTTCTTGTCATGTGTTCGTACGTTCTGGGGGAGAATGATGAAAAGGAAGGAAAAAGTTATCAGTAACTGTCATATCTACATCTACCCCTTTTCTAATATAAGGTTGTAATACACGCAAATGTAGTTTCAATCGCGTATTGTGTATCTTAATTACACAAGTCATAACTTAAAAGCAAGTGTTCAATTTAGTCTTGGTCGACGTCCTCACTAGAGTGTCGAATTAAACAATTACAGTTGACTTCTATAGGTCAAGTCCAATCCACCGATTGAAGTTTAACGAGGCGGGTCCGAACTCAATGTTATTCCTGGACAAATTCATATATATATTTCCATTGTCAACACTACTTGTTAATCAAACTACACTGTCAAATGTTATAAATCTCAAAGTTGCATTATCATTATCATCAATATCTTCCTAGTGTTGACGTACAGACTTCTTTTGTTACTGGTTACTGATAGGTCATTGTCAGTACTAGTGTCAATCAACTTTGGTGGATGCAAACCTTTCTAATTCATTGACCTCTTAATATCGTAATGCATAACCGATTTAACAACTTGTAGCGGATTCTTCGCAAAAAGAGTAGCAAGAATATTATCGTTGATGCAGTCAAAAATACATCACTTGCTACCATACGCTATGTAGCGAAGATTGAACACTATATATATATATATATATATATATATATATATATATATATATATATATATATGTGTGTGTGTGTGTGTGTGTGTGTGTGTGTGTGTGTGTGTGTGTGTGTGTGTGTGTGTGTGTGTGTGTGTGTGTGTTTATTCATATGAATGTAAGTGTCTCGCTGGAGAAATAACAGTGCTCGATGCAAGTATTAGTAGCAGAGCATTATACACTTGATTCAATAGAGTAAGGCGTTACTCAGAGTTTGACACTTCGAGCGATCTTCAGACAACTAAATTGGGATTGTCAAGGTCGGTACATACACTTAAATGTTTGTATGTATATATTGCGTAACGAGATGGTCGGACTAACGTATCAATTCCTTACGGGGGTTTGCGAGCGAGAAATGTCGCAAACATTATCATATATTATTATATATTTTATATGTGTGTATGAGTTTACACACACACACACACACACACACACACACACACATACATGTGTGTGTGTGCGCGCGCGCGTGCGTGCGTGCGTGCGTGTGTGTGTGTGTGTTTGTGTGTGTGTGTGTAAACTCGTCATGATCTTCACAGACAGACTGCTTCGATACAAAATAATCTTTCATATCGAGACAAACGAGAAAAATAGAGACAAAGAATGACAACTCTAAATTCAACATACCGTGTCCTTCACGTTTTCCTTGATTGTTGGCTTTTTTCCTTTGTCTATTGTATTATTTTCTAGAAGACTATTTTCATGCACTTTCGTAATATTCTCGATTTTGTCACGACTCGTTATTGTTCCTTCTTTGTAGTCGCTGATTTTACCCATAGACGTTATTCTTTTGAAGGACGGTATGGAGAATTGTTCAATTGTAGTGCTAATGGTGATTTTCCACTCTAAAACGACGATCGAAAGAAATACTGCCAATACCAGGACAGTAATTTCATGACGACGACTTGGAAAAGCCATTTCGGAGCAATGTTTTCAAATTGTAGTGCGTTATATCATGCAGACTGTAACATCCTGTTATACTTATCAATATCCATGATCACATGATCAGCCAAACATATAATTCTTTTTTTTCTTTTTTCTTTTTTTTTTTGGGGGGGGGGTATAATAACATCGTCTCGGGGAAAGACACATATTGGTATGTACAAGTATTACAAACATGATAGACGAAATTGCGTGAAATTCCCTGCCTGCCTGTAGTAAATTGTTTAACATTTTTCGAAAATCCCTTCCTTTTCCATCAGACCCTTCATGGTAAGCCCCGATGCGTGTGTAACATATGCTCAGGATTGTACACTAGAGGTCTCCCCGTGACAATATATGATTAATTATAATGTACAATCCCAACGGTTCAGTAATGTACTTGCTTTAAAGTTTCATCGTTGTTGGCGCTGTAACACGGGAGCGTGCACAACGATGAAGCTTAGAGTATTCAGCTAAAATACACTGCAGTTTGTCTTTTTTATGGAACCGAGGAACGATTTGGATGTAGAATTATGCGACATCCTACCAACAAGAAAAATGAATACAAGTAATAGCAGATTTTACCACTGAATGCTTTACATAATGGCAAAGTCTTTTGATTTCCATTCCTACACACAGACAATAATTGTCAGAAGGAAAATTCTCAGCCATCGCAATCATACATGATATATCCCTTAAAGTGGCCATTTAGATGAGAATTTGGTATTTATTTACTACTTTGCTATAGTTTTCTACTTGAAAAAATAATGAGAAAAAAAATATATACCAAATCTTCTTTGCAACTCAGTAAATGGCAAAAAGAAAATGTGTGTAAAATAGTATTTATTGTAAATAAAATTTTTGCAAATTTATTGAATTACAAACATGGACTTTATAGATGTTTCTTCAGATTTAGTTTTTTTTAAAAAGATGGTAAATTGTTTTTAAATTAAAAATCATTTGCATAATTAATGATTATCAGTCATTAGATATGCGCTCCCCAAATTCATTATTCATTATCTCATAACAATTCAAACCTTATTTAAAAACTTACATTTGCATAATTAATGATTTTCCATTACACATAAAGATTGGGTGGTTGTCTTTTTTGCTTGTAGCATCTTTCAATTTACGAACAATTACGTAATGTACGGAATAACACACAAATGATTCGATGACGTCATTTAATGACGTATACGTCATAACCATGTCGCGAGCGGGAAACTGCTTGAATCATACTATCACGTTTGCTAAGAATGCAAGAATACGATTTCAGCGCCATCGAAGGCATGTATTGACATTAACATTATACTTGTATGGTCTTATGTCAGTATTTTTTACACCAGTGAAATAACTTATAAACCCAGGTTGTGTCTTAAAGAGAAGTATATGGTTACGCTGGTTGATTTGTGGCAAACTTTGATACGCCAAATAAATCATTGATGACAGTTCATAATGAAAATTCGACACTCATTTTATACAAAAAAAGTAATTTTTAAACCGAGGATGATATTTTGATATTATATTTTTTTCAGATGTAGCACAATGAACAAAGACATGAATATCACATTCGTAATAAATATACAAATTTAATTAGGTCAAACAAAGTCAAATTTGTTCAAAAAACATTATCACCAAAACTGGTAGGTAGATGGGTTTGAAATATTGGTGTGCCTATTTCTAGAGGTGTCAGTCTGCAAATGTTTTTAAAGATGTATTGACACAATTGTACCTAACAACCATGACTACACCCTAGCAACACACACATACCAGAATATTTTGTAATGATAACAACATTATTGAGTTGGCAAGTGAATAAGGATTCTTGTTAAAATGTCATGCATGTTGACATGTGCACAGTAGGGAGGGTCATGTTCTTGTTCACAGGAAATTTAGTGATGGGACTTTTTAGGAATCTAGACAGGGTTATACATTTTTGCACCACAAAACCCAGTAGATTTCACTGTTGATATAGCTTACGGATTTCTTTTTACCCCAAAACTAAAGCCTTCATACTATTTTAGACACAAGAAGAAATTAAAGATAGCAATGCTGATTTGTGGTTCGAAACTATCTCCGTTGAATAGAGTGAATCATCAAATAGCACATTCAGCAGATGACGACTTATTTTAAATTTGGACGAACAAACAACTGGTCCTTATTCTTTGAGTCTGTGTGAAGAAGAAATCATTGAAAAAAAACCGTGTGATCCCTACTTTTAAATCATCTACAATGATCAATAAAAAACCGTCTTTTCTATTTTATCTATCGAACTTATAACACATTTGGCAGATACACAAGACAATTTGTATCAGAAAAAAATATGTTTAGTACGCTTAATTGAAAGAGTTGAATAAACACAGTGATGTCATTTTAAATGGATCGGGTTAATCGAACTTCTGTTTTAATATGTGGTCCCAACATGCACAAGATTACGGGGTCAGATACTTCGACTGCTTTATTAATGACAGACCTACGTTTTACGTGTGATTCCCAAAATTTCAAAAGTATATGAAATATTTTGTACTTAATACCCTTGAATATACACAGTGATTCCATCTAAACTCTAGTGAATGTAGCATATGGAGCGAATTAACTGAACTGTTGTACATGTTTTAATATGTGGTCCCAACATACACAGGACAACGGGGTCAAACGTATACATCTACCCGACTGCTTTAACACAGTTGGGTAAATGGTAGATATTTATTTCATGAGTTGTAAGATTAGACATAAACCATGACATGTGAAAGATGAACATCAACTATTACAACCTCACATGACACACCTGAAGACATGGTTAAGAGTAGTAATGAATAGATATGGTTTTGTTTACAATGATGGTCATGGTTATCATAATGAAACACTAAAATACCAACAGTATTATATGGAAAGACAGACAGACAGACAGACAGACAGACAGACAGACAGACAGACAGACAGACAGACAGACAGACAGACAGGCAGGCAGGCAGGCAGACAGACAGACAGACAGACAGACAGACAGACAGACAGACAGACAGACAGACATAACAAGTAGTCGTCATTATTTAAGGTCAGCTATCAATAATATATTGTATTGCTAACTTCACAAAAATGACATAGTATACAAAATTCTATACAACACATTGTAATAATATGATTACAATCTGCAACAGTCTGTGAACACAATATATGTTTACTTCAAAAAGAAATATCCTAAGCATTCAGAAAACATCATTAATTTTGCTACTGTCTTGTCCTTATTTAAGAACATGTAGCTAGTTCAGGAATCATTGTAGAGAACACATCTATTCATTGCTGTGTTATGTGAGGTTGTAATAGTTGATGTCCATCTTTCACTTGTAATTGTTTATGTTGAATCTTACAAGTCATGAAGTAATCTTTTCCCCCAACTTTACACTGTGTTAAAACAGTCTGGTAGAAGTATAGATCTGACCCCGTAATCTTGTGAATGATGGAACCACGTATTAAAACAACAGTTCGGTTAATCCACTCCATATGCCCCACCCTCTATCACTAGATTAAGATTAAATCACTTGCTTATTTAACTCTTTCCATTCACACTAATATGCATCATATTGTGCTATTTGTCGTACAACATTTTTGTATTACCACATATTTCATATACTGTTGAAATCTGGAGAAGCATACGTAAAACGTATTTAAGAAAATTGTTCGTGTCATGACAGGAGGCAAATTGTATGATACACAAACAATCCCACTTTTCAAAATTTAGGCAGTCTTGATATTTTTCAAACAGTATGAATATCAATTCGGCATATTTGTCTATGAAGCAATCAATAATATGCTCCAATCTCACTTCAATAACTATGACCCCTCCCTCCCCGCTGTCGATATGTGTAGGCTCCCCTAGCCTTGATATATATTTTATGAGAAGAGCAGCCGTATACAGTATAAATCATGGAGGTATAAGGTGATGTATTAATACTAGTAATTTGAGAGGCTTATCTCAATTCGTTTCTTTCCATACGTTTATTTTCTAGCTTCTCTCAACAATTTTGTAATGTACAAACTTCTCCAAAGTAAATTTGACACATGATTTGTTGTTCTATTACATATCGATAAACATTGATTCATATCTTCATTCCTTCACTCACTCACTCACTCACTCACTCACTCACTCATTCATTCATTCATTCATTCATTCATTCATTCATTCACTTATTTATTCATTCATTAATATTAACTAATTAATTCATTTATTCATTCTTTCATCCGTCCATACACTCATTCGACATTCATCCATTCATTCATTAATATTAATTTATTTATTCATTAATTCATTCATAAACCACTGGCCTTTCGACGGCAGTCAGGGTTGGAGCCCTGTGTTCATTATAAATAGGACCAGTGCCACTCAATTGAACTCTACCAAACAGCACACATTATCTCCCGGCACAATACGTGTCTCGTCATTTACACCCATGAGGGTCAGCCTTCACTGTAATGTTTGCATGTTTTTACGAAATTAACAAAGAATACAAAATGGTCCTCTTTGTCTCGGTCTCCATGAAGGAGAATCACCCCAACACTTAAATTGTTTACTAGGACACATGAACCTAATATTCTCCGTTTATCATAATGACAAAGTAAAACAACAACACTACCTTTGAGTCAGGCTACAGATGTCCCATCCGTTCTATTTGTCTATCAAACTATATCAGCTAAGTGTTTTCAGAAATGTGGTTCACAGTTTCATAAGAAGAAATGTAACTCTATAATGGCCTACTCGTGACTCGTGTGACTGTAAATAGAATTCCCATCAACTATATATATATATTCACAGACAGAGCTATACAAGCAAGTAGTCATCATTATATAACGTCAGATATCAATAATATGTTTATTGTCTAACTTCACAAACATGACAAAACGTAACATAACATAACATGACATGACATGACATGACATGACATACAAATACAACATACTGCATCAATATGAATACAATCTGCAATAGTTTGCTGACATAAGATATGTTTGCATCAAAATGAAATATCATAGTAATCTGTAAATATCCACAATTTGACGTATATGTTTTCAAATGTGTATTAGCATAACTGAACAGTTGTCATTCCGTGGTGAAATGTTTGTGTGTGTATGTATGTATGTATGTATGTATGTATGTATGTATGTATGTATGTATGTATGTATTTCAAATTCACAGTGTTTGTCACAGACACAGTGTTTGTCACAGTGTTTGAGTTTTGTAGGTTGTATTTGAAAAACATTTCAGAACAGCTGAATTAAAACATGTTCATTTTTTCTATAGACATGACATGTGACACCTGATGAAAACTCTTGTCTGTCTGTCTGTCTGTCTGTCTGTCTGTCTTCGGGTGACTTTATAAACACAACAAAATTTAACATACAAAAACGACTGGGAAGAATATTTTAATATTTTATAGGAATGTACTAGATAAAATATACATATCGCCGTACAAAATGACCACGCCCATATCAACTCTTAAATGACATTGCATTTTGCAAAGGAAACAGCAATACATAAACATAACGAAATATTTGCAAATATGCCTAGCAACAAGACCCCTATAGCAACAGCTAAATGATGGCATGTATTTCAAAGATAAAATCAGGAATGGGTACGCTAGTAAGTGAATATTCAGAAAATGCAAATATGCCTAGCAACAGACCACATCCATAACATCAGCAAAATGGTGTTGTATATTGCACCGATAACAACAGCGATGGATAGGTAATGTTTAAACATTCAACAAAATGTATTACTAGCAGCAAGACCACGTTCATCAAAATGTATTACTAGCAGCAAGACCACGTTTAAACAACAGCCAAACGATGGTGTATATATGGTGTATATTGTAAAGATAAAACAAGTAGGCAAGTGAAAAGATATTTTTTAATGTGTGCAAATATGCCTAGCAACAATCCCATGCCCATAGTAACAGTGATATGTGTATATCACAAAGATAAAATCAACAATGGGTAAGCAAGTGAATCAATATTTAAACAAAGTATGAAATATGCATACATACAAACAAGAACAAGCCCATACCAACAAGAAAGTGGTGTTGCATATTACAGTAAATATTCAAAAAATGTATTCACATATGCCAAGCTACATAACCACACCCATAACAGCTGTCAAATGATGTTGAGTCATTGCAAATATGAAATTATGGATGGGTAGGTATGTTGATAAACATTTTACAAAAAGTCCCACCTATGACTTGCAACAAGACCATGCCTGTAGTAATAGCCAAATGATGACGTATATGTCAAAGATAACAAAAGGGGTATTTCTGCAAATATATCAAAATCACCGAGAAACTTAGAAACTGCACATAGCAACACTAAAATGGTGATGCATATTGCACGAACAACAATGATATATTGGCATGTGGATGAAGACAGTTGCTACAACACCACTGGCGCTAGTTTATGCTGATAACATCAGCCCTCCAGGAAATGATGGTGTATGTGGTAAAGAAGACAACAGGAGTATTTATTAGGCAATTTTTTTTTATAAATGACAAAATCACTCAGAAACTGAGAAACTGCACATTGCACGAACAACAAGGATGTATTGGCATGTGGATGAAGACAGTTGAGCTACAACGCCACTGACGCTATTTTATCTGGATCCCATCAGCCTTCCAGGAAATAATTTTGGCTAGATACACATTTTCAGCTCCGACTAGATTCCTTCTGTTCCTTACATAGACACCCCAGTAAGAAGCCGAAATCTTTGCGCCGATGAAAATTTTAGAACCTGTATTGGGAAAACAATAGACATGCACATGTCCTTGTTAAAAGTGACTTGAGTGGAACATGCTAGGTGTTCATAGAGGCAGTGGATAATTAATAACATAAAATGTGTTGTACTTTGTAAATGTTATTATAACGACTATATCATTTTACTCACCATTGCTAGGCAACAAGAATAATGTGTTTGTTGTAGGTTTTTAAATATTGGTATAGCCGATAACTAAAGCTAAATCCTTTGTGAGTGCTTTTAAGATTTGAACGGTTTACTCTTTTTTGCTCTATATTTGAATATTGTTATGGTAACACTAGCTACGTTTCTCAAGGGGCACATCAATTTAACATATAAAACATTGGTATAATGTAAAATGATTATCACATCTTTAGGGAACAAAAAAGTTCGAAATGTCAAGTTAGTTTTATAAATGAAATAGAAACCTTAAAGTTGCAGCTAGAGCCTTTTTAGACCGGATGTAAACTGAATGCCTTCCGTAAGGGCAAACCTTTAGGCTGTTGTTCCTTCACGCCTTGTCGAAAAGAAAAATTCTGTGCTACCAGACATGATATTGTATATCCATTGGTTTCTACATCAATATATAAAACTCCGGCTGACATATTGTACATATCCGCGTCTGCAAAAGTATGGCGCATTTTCAACTTGCCATAACGTTAACTAGAGTCGACCATTTTAACATGAATTCTTATCTGCTTTAAATGACCAAAGTAAAAAAATGGCAAAGTTTCTACGTAAGGGTCCGTTCTTGAATTGTCAGTAGAAAGAGCAGTAATTTGTCCCGGAAGTTGAAGTTGACCTGGTTTGATCAATGATCTTCCAATGCATTGTTGCACACCAAAGAGAAACACACAGGAGTGCAAACATTATCGACAAAGTACAAAAAAGATTTTCAATGAAATAGTGAAGTGATCTTATGAACTTATCCTGGCAAGTTCTCCTGCATGATTGTCCGCAGATCTGATCTTATCGCAAACACAACATGCAATGCAAAGTGAAGTGTTTATAGAACGTTGTAACGTAGGCTTCACCATAGCTAGAGTTTTACAGATCGAAATACCAAAAATATGCAAATAACTTATTAGAACTAAAAGCTACATCAATAATATTTTTTGGAACAGACATACTTTGGTATTGCAAATGCATATACTACTTTATATTGAATTTAAAGTGTGCAATCTTAAGATAGGGCCTACTTACTGAAAACCATTAATTCTATAAATTGCTCATTAATTAATATTCGTGGAATGTTTACCAAAACCTCATCAGTTCTTGCCATTACCCTGCAGGACACATTTACCGAACTGCGTTAGAATTGAGGCATCCGTTTTTGAGGAAATTGTGAAACAAACAGACAGACAACCAGCCAGACAGACAGACAGACAGACAGACAGACAGACAGACAGACAGACAGACAGACAGACAGACAGACACACAGACAGACACACAGACAGACACACACACACACACACACACACACACGCACGCACACGCACGCACACACACACACACACACACACACACACACACACACACAGACTGACGTTTCATCCCAAATATATAAGGTTCCTCATGGAAGGTAAAAATGTTATTTACAGCTACGCAAAATACGTTTACCCACAGGTGATACAATGTTATTCACAGTGTACGATATGAGCGTACAAGTAGTTAGTTATTAGGTTTTGGGCCCGCACATAAAAATCAGCACCTTAAATGGTGAACACAATATCGACCTGTTTCTGTACTGCTTATGAATAATATCCCCTATGATTAACTTGTATAGTGTCTAGTTATTGGACTTTCAACATGTTGCCGTCAGTATACAATGGTTCTCTAATCGAAAAATGATACCCCAGTTATGTTGCAACTAGTACAGTTTGAACATGGTGACAGATGGAAAACCCCACTTCAATACCTACAGATACTATCACTAATTAATACATACAATGCTTTTTTTATAAGTAATTGACCAATTACCAGTGAATGTCTTTGGTTATTTGATGAAAAAGAGTCCCAGTTACAATTAGTTCAGGCTTAAAATAATAAGGAAGATGATGCCAATATCATTATGATTTATTGAAATAGGTAAACTTACGAATACAAATTTCCTGTTCAATCAACGACCAGAAGAAATTGTTTCGCTTGTATTTCTCGACATCCGGGTATTTTGGTGGCTTTATATCCTCGGCACTGACAAGATTTGATATACCCGCATCTTTCAGATAATCGACGAACACCTATGAAATATAGTAAATAAATCATGATGCAATCAAACTCCGTCGCGTGTCACTAACCACATGTCACATTATCCTCAGAGATAAGATTCATATTAGCAAATAACAGAAGTAGGATTGCTTATTAATATTCCATAATAACATGATACCCAGATGATTAACATACATCAACACAAATGTGACACCATAAATATTGATGACGTTGCATACAATATTGAAATCACGTTCCGCTTCGGTCTCGAGATAATTGATGAAACGTTGTCTTGACATTTTGAATGATGCAACTGATAACCCATTTCCCTCACATTTAACCAACATACAACAAATACTTTCTTTGTGTTTTAGCCAAGTCTTCTTTTGATGAATTTACTTTATTTCATCAATATCTAATCAAGTAAATCAGATATCTTACGTAATCAACAGTGGCCAGATACAGACAGGTAATTTGTTTGTCTTGCATAAAATTGTGCACGTCTTTAGCTGCCACACGTCCAGTTTTGTACACTAAACTTGCGATGTCGCGTCCCCTAAATAGTGAAAAGAGTAAAAAGTGTCAGGGAATGTAGATTTTTTCTACTAGGAAGTTAAACATTACCAATTCGGTTATGGTTGGTTAACGGTCAAACATAAAATCACATTGTCCAACTTATGGACATTTTTCCAATATTTGTGACCAATGGGTCTTAATGGTAATGTGTCTATTTACAACTCTGGTATTCCATTTATTAAGATAGGAGCAAACTAAATTTATTGTAAAGTTCTACTTCGTAGTAGACTGACAAGTGGTTCCTCTTTTGTGCGATTGTAATCACCCTGTGATTGCTCAAAATAGTATAAATTTTGGAAGTCCGAAAAAAACACTGCAAGTTTTCAGAGAAGCCTCATTACAGAGGCTATAATTAACTCAACATTCATTGCACTCAATACTTAATGTATCGACATGTGATAATGGTTTTATTTTTGTGTCTATCTTAGAAAACCAAAGGCTCAACTACCAGGGCATCAGTCTACTATGAGAAGTAAAAATAAAATGTAAATATAAAATATTTTTCGAATATTAACAAAGCACATAGTGTCAGCAATAGATTCCAATTTCTTTTTCATCCAACGTAAAAAGAAATAAAAGGATAAAGAGAACTGACTTTGTAAACCTTGACGTGGATACAAATGATGGTGAAATGTAGATATCACAACAAGTTTTTAATTCGTTAAAAACGTTTTTTGTATACTCTAAACACATAGAAACTGTCTTTTAAACCTACATTTCCTGATGTCTATTTCTCCAATGCATCGCAATATATGGTTTGCCACCACAGATTTTCTTCGCAATTTGATTAGCGACATTTCCTATCCAAGGAACCGTAACTAGATGTTGTATGAATTCCTTTTTCGCCGTCATGTAACACGTCTTGTTGGAATTTACGTCAACATTAAAATAAATGGGCGTGTAAAGACCAACACATCGTTCAGAAGTAACATTGTCCAACGTCTGAAATTCATTTAGCTTAGAAATATTAAGGTCTAGCAATGGATAATTATTCTTCTCCGTGTTGTCAGAGTGTATTGCCCTGATTTTTGACTTCGATCGATTTATTAAAACAGCTTCGACTTTATGCTTACAATCATGGTTATATTCGTCGATATTTACGATATCCATAACTTCCTTTAGTTTTTTGACATCATAGGCTTCACTAAAATGTATTTGATCAAAGAGCTTGCTTTCCTGATACACATGATTGGCAAAAAAATTCGAAACAACGAGGGTTCGATTCGAGCACATTGCACAAGCTGCTGCCGCCTCAAAATGACTTAACTGTACATTTGGTCCATGGGGACGAAACAAGTGTGCATGTATTGGTATGAGATAACGACGACCAGACACTGTAGTAGTCTTCTTGTCAAGTGTTCGTATGTTCTGGGGGAGAATGATAAAAAGGAAAGAAAAAGTTATCAGTAACTGTCATATCTAAATCTACCCCTTTTCTAATAAGTATTTTAATGCACACAAATGTAGTTTCAATCGCGCCTTGTGTATTATATATACATATACATATATATATATATATATATATATATATATATATATATATATATATATATATATATATATATATATATATTGTCTGATGATCGCGCAATGCGTGAAACTCCGAGTTACAACCAAGAAAGAGTTCCAGTACTACCAAAACTATTGCGCTCTGCCACTGCGGTATAGAGCACTGTCTTAGCAGATTGATACTCACCGAGTTATATATATATATATATATATATATATATATATATATATATATATATATATATATATATATATATATATATATATATATATATATATATATATATAATTACACAAGTCACAAGTCATACCTAACAAACAAAGTGTACAATTTAGTCTTGGTCGACGTCCTCACTAGAGTGTCGAATTAAACAATTACAGATGAAGTACTTCTCTAGGTTACTTTCAATCCAGGGATTGATCATGAAGTTTAACGAGACGGATCCGAGTTCAATGTTATTCCTGAACAAATTCATATACAAATGTATATATATATATATATATATATATATATATATATATATATATATATATATATATATATATATATATATATATATATATATATATATATATATAAACTCGTCAAGATCTTCACAGGCAGACTGGTTCGTTACAAAATAGAGTCTGACATATCAAGACAAACGAGAAAAATAGAGACAAAGAACAACAACTTTAAATTTAACATACCGTCTCCTTCACGTTTTCCTTGATTGTTGGCTTTTTTCCTTTGTCTATTGTATCATTTTGTATTAGACTATTTTCATGCACTTTCGTAATATTCTCGATTTTGGCACGACTCGTTATTGTTCCTTCTTTGTAGTCAATGATTTTACCCATAGACGTTATTCTTTTGAAGGGCGGTATGGAGAATTGTTCAATTGTAGTGCTAATGATGATTTTCCACTCTAAAACGACGATCGAAAGAAGTACTGCGTATACCAGGACAGTAATTTCATGACGCCGACTTGGAAAAGCCATTTCGGAGCAATGTTTTCAACTCTGGCTTTCAAATTGTACTGCGTTATATCATGCAGACTGTAACATCCGGTTGTACTTATCATTATCCATGGTCACATGATCAGCCAAACATGTCATTCTTTTTTTCTTTTTTGAGGGGGGGTATAATAACATCGTCTCGGGGAAACACACATGTTGGTATGTACAAGTATTACAAAGTTGTATGGTAGAAGAGATTGCGTGAAATTCACTGCCTGCCTGTAGTAAATCGTTCAACATTTTTCGCAAATCCCTTCCTTTTCCATCAGACCCTTCATGGTAAGCCCCGATGCGTGTGTAACATATGCTCAGGATTGTATACTAGAGGTCTCCCCTTGACATTATATGATTAATTATAGTGTACAATCCCAACGGTTTAGTAAGGCACTTGCTTTAAAGGTTCATCGTTGCTGGCGCTGTAACACGGGAGAGTGCACAACGATGAAGCTTTAGAGTATTCAGCTAAAATACACTGCAGTTTGTCTTTTTTATGGAACCGAGGAACGATTTGGATGTAGAATTATGTGACATCCTACCAAAATGAAAGTAATAGCAGATTCAAACTGAAAACTTTCATCATGGCAAAGTCTATTGATTTTCCATTCCTACACACAGACAATAATTGTCAGAAGGTAAAATTCATAGCCATCGTAATCATACATGATATATCCCTTAACGTGGCAAGTATTTATTCTGGACTTTTAATTGATATAAATACTTTTCTATACTTTCTACGTCTCTCTGGCTGCATTTATTTTGTTTCATTGTTACATGCAGGGGAAATTCGCCCGATCTATCCACTCGGTGTCTTGACTTAACTTTTTTTCTCAGCTATCGGTGATTATTATCTCATAGCCCTTGGGATCTCCGAAGATCACTTTATTAAGGGGTGCTCGCATTTGCTACTGCGCAATTGGTCTATACATTCACGTTTGGACTCAAACCACTCAAAACCTTTCCGGGTATTTCTCATTTGCATAATGTGCGGCTCAGGGATGTATTCGTACCTTTATCCAGGACTTAAAGGTGTTTTCGCCCGGTTAATTGTCTGCTATATGGTGCTGATATATTTTGTGGCTTGGAAAGCATGGGCGAGATTTGATTTATTAAACTGGTAGGTTTCGTCATGAACCGGTTGAAAGGAGAGTGTGTGAGCTTTGTGATGATACAGATACTGTAGAAGATGAAAGTCATTTCCTCTTTCACTGTAAATTTTATTCAGCTCTTCCAGCTTTGTATTTTGATTTCATTGACGTGGCGACCTTCAATGTTCTCCCTATTGGTGATAAGTTTAAGCTAATACTTCATGATAATGTGAAAGCTACTGCCAAATTCATTCAAGCGGCATTTCTTAAACGCAAAAACTGTTTATACAGGTTAAGTTGACTTGTTATTTGAATTTCTGTGCTTTGCAGTTTGTCTACCCATTGTTTTGTAAATTACAGTCGAGGTTACTTATAAGTCCAATCGTTGGGCTGGGAGGTGTTATTATTTATTGATTTTTTTTGGTCAATGTAAACTTTTCAAGTAAACCTCATGTCACTAAAATAAACAATTATACTATACTATACTACTATTCAGCGGAAAATGGACTTCCGGACAACTTCTGTGTACATTTGTGCAGTCTCCTTTGTTATATCGGCGGTATTAGGTTTACGCGGGAAATTCCAAATAAAGATTTAATAGTCATGGCAATGTATTACGCACCACAATTTAGTATCACGTTGTCTGTGATGGATTACCCTGAAAAAAGTGACACCATCAAGAAACAAATATGAATTCGCAGTAAAACAGTTATATAAACCTTTGAATTTTGAATACAACTGTATGATTGCAAAAAAATTATATATTGAAGATGCCGACTTAAATGTGTAAAAGATGAGTTTATATTTATTGGGGGCGTAATTTTAGTAAGAGATACATGTTGTATTCTATATTAACGAAAGCATGTCTAATCATCATTTATTACTGGTAAGACTCAAACCCGGTATTATGCATGTTACACATATGATTCGATGACGTCATTTACTGACGTATACGTCATGACCATGTCGCGAGCGGGAAACTGCTTGAATCATGCTATGAAGTTTGTTAAGAATGCAAGAATACGATTTCAGCGCCATCGAAGGCATGTATTAACATTAACAGTATACTTAATCATTTTATTCTGGTTTTATGTCAGTATTGTTTACACCAGTGAAATAACATATAAACCCAGGTTGTGTCTTAAAGAGAAGAATATGGTTACTCTGGTTGATTTGTGCTAAATTTTGATACGACAAATAAATGATTGATGACAGTTCATAATGAAAATATGACACTCATGTTATAGAAAAAAGTAATTTTTAAACCCTGGATGGGATTTTGATATTGTATTGTTTTCACAATTTGCGAAATGAACAAAGACATGAATATCACATTCGTAATGAATATACAAATTTTAATTTTGTGAAACAAAGTAAAATTTGGTCAAAAAATGTAACCGCCAGAACTGGTAGGTGGATGGAACTGAAATATTGGTGTGCCAATTTCTAGAGGTGTCAGTCTGCAATTGTTTTTAAAGATGTATTGACGCAATTGTGCCTAACAACCATGGCCACGCCCTAGCAACACACACATACCAGAATATTTTGTAACTATAACAGCATTATTGGGTAGGCAAGTGAATAAGGATTCTTGTTAAAATGTCATGCATGTTGACATGTGCACAGTAGGGTCATGTTCTTGTTCACAGGAAATTTAGTGATGCGACTTTTTAGGAATCTAGACAGGGTTATACATTGTTGCACCACAAAACCCAGTAGATTTCACTGTTGATATAACTTACGGATTTCTTATTACCCCAAAACTAAAGCCTTCATACTATTTTAGAAACAAATAGAAAAGTAAGAGAGCAATTCTGATTTGTGGTCCGAAAGTCTCTTCATTGAATAGAGTGAATCATCAAAATAGCAGATTCAGCAGATGACGACTTATTGTAAATTTGGACGAACAAACAACTGGTCCTCATTCTTTGGATCTACGTAAATGTGAAATCATTGAAAAAAACCGTGTGATCCCTACATTTAAATCATCTACTATGATCAATAATAAACCGTCTTTTCTATTTTACCTATCGATCTTAAAACACATTTGGCAGATACACAAGACAATTTGTATCAGAAAAAATATGTTTAATACGCTTAATAGAAAAAATTGAATAAACCCAGTGATGCGATCTTAAATGGAGCGGATTAGCGAACTGTTGTTTAAATATGTTGTCCCAACATGTACAAGATTACGGGGTCAGATCTATACTTCGACTGCTTTATTAATGACATACCTATGTTTTACTTGTGATTCCCCAAATTTCAAAAGTATATGAAATATGTTGTACTTAATACGCTTAATAGAAAGAGTTGAATATACACAGTGATTCAATCTAAAATCTAGCGAATGGAGCATATGGAGCGGATTAACTGAACGGTTGTACATGTTTTGATATGTGGTCCCAACATACACAGGACAACGGGGTCAGATCTATACATCTACCCGACTGTTTTAACACAGTTGGGTAAATGATAGATATTTATTTCATGAGTTGTAAGATTAGACATAAACCATTACATGTGAAAGATGAACATCAACTATTACAACCTCACATGACACACCTAAAGACATGGTTAAGAGTAGCAATGAATAGATATGGTTTTGTTTACAATGATGGTCACGGTTATCATAATGAAACACTAAAAAACAGCAACGATATTTTATGGACAGACAGACAGACAGACAGACAGACAGACAGACAGACAGACAGACAGACAGACAGAACAAGTAGTCATCGTTATTTAAGGTCAGCTATCAATAATATGTTTTATTGCTAACTTCACAAAAATGACATAGTACACAAAATTCTATACAACACATTGTAATAATATGATTACAATCTGCAACAGTCTGTGAACACAATATATGTTTACTTCAAAAAGAAATAACCTAAGCATTCAGAAAACATCATTAATTTTACTACTGTCTTGTCTTTGTTTAAGAACGTGTATAGAGCTGACCCCGTAATCGTGTGCATGTTGGGACCACATATTAAAAAATCAGTTTGGTTAATCCACTCCATATGCCCCACTCTCTATCACTAGATTAAGATTAAATCACTGTGCTTATTTAACTCGATCCTTCCATTCACGTTAATATGCGTCATTTTGTGCTATTTGTCATACAACATTTTTGTATTACCACATATTTCATATACTGTTGAAATCTGGGGAAGCATACGTAAAACGTATCTAAGAAAATTGTCCGTTTCATGACTGGAGGCAAATTGTATGATACACAAACAATCCCACTTTTCAAAATTTGGGCAGTCTTGATATTTTTCAAACAGTATGAATACCAATTAGGCATATTTGTCTATGATTCAATCTATAATATGCTCCAATCACACTTCAATAACTATGACCCCCCCCCCCCTCCCCGCTCTCCATATGTGTAGGCTCCCATAGACTTGATATATATTTTATGAGAAGAGCAGCTGTATACAGTATAAATCATGGAGGTATAAGGAGATGTATACATACTAGTAATTTGAGAGGCTAGTCTCAATTCGTTATGTTGAAATGTACAAACTTCTCCAAAGTAAATTTTACACATGATTTGTTGTTCTCTTATATGTAGATACACATTGATTCATACCTTCATTCATTCATTCATTCATTCATTCATTCACTTATTTATTTATTTATTCACCCATTAATAATAATTCATTCATTTATTTATTCATTCTTTCATCCATCCGTACACTCATTCGACATTCATCCAATCATTCACAAATATTCATTCATTCATTCATTCATTCATTTTATTCATTCATTCATTCATTCATTCATTCATTCATTCATTCATTCATTCATTCATAAACCACTGGCCTTTCCACGGCAGTCAGAGTTTGAGCCCAGTGTTCATTGTAAATAGGAACAGTGCCACTCAATTGAACTCTACCAAACAGCACACATTATCTCCAGGCACAATCCGTGTCTCGTCATTTACACCCATGAGGGTCAACCTTCACTGTAATGTTTGCATGTTTTTACGAAATTAACCAAGAATACAAAATGGTCCTCTTTGTCTCGGTCTTCACGAAGGAGAATCATCCCAACACTTAAATAGTTTACTAGGATACAGCAATCTAATATTCTCCGTTTATCATAATGTCAACTAAAACAGCAACACTACCTTTGCGTCAAGCTACAGATGTCCCATCTGCTCTATTTGTCTTTCGAACTATATCAGCTAAGTGTTTTCAGAAATGTGGTTCACAGTTTGATAAGAAGAAATGTAACTCTAAAATGGCCTACTCATGATTCATGTGACTGTAAATAGAATTCCCCATCAACTACATATATTCACAGACAGAGCTATACAAGCAAGTAGTCAACATTATCTAACGTCAGATATCAATATATTTATTGTCTAACTTCACAAACATAACATAACATAACATGCCATAACATGACATGACATGACATGACATACAAATACAACATACTGCATCAATATGAATACAATCTGCAATAGTTTGCTGACACAAGATATGTTTGCATCAAAATGAAATATCATAGTAATCTGTAAATATCCACAATTTTCAAATGTGTATTAGCATAACTGAACTGAACAGTTGTAATTCTGTGGTGAAATGTCTGTGTGTGTATATGTATGTATGTATGTATGTATGTATGTATGTATGTATGTATGTATGCATGCTTGCTTGCTTGCTTGCATGCATGCATGTATGTATGTATGTATGTATGTATGTATGTATGTATGTATGTATGTATATATGTATGTATGTATGTATGTATGTATGTATTTCAATGTCACAGTGTTTGTCACAGTGTTTGAGTTTTGTAGGTTGTATTTGAAAAACATTTCAGAGCAGCTGAATTAAAACATGTTCATTCTTTCTATAAACATGACACCTGATGAAGACTCTTGTCTGTCTGTCTGTCTATCTGTCTGTCTGTCTGTCTGTCTGTCTATCTGTCTGTCTGTCTGCGGGTGACTTTATCAACACAACAAAATTTAACATACAAAAACGACTGGGAAGAATATTTTGATATTTTATAGGAATGTACTTGATAAAATATACATATCGCCTTACAAAATGACCACGCCCATATCAACTCCTAAATGACGTTCAGAAAGGGAAACAGAAGGGATAGACGGGCAATAAATAAACATAACGAAATATTTGCAAATATGCCTAGCAACAAGACCCCTATAGCAACAGCTAAATGATGGCATGTATTTCAAAGATAAAATCAGGAATGGGTACGCTAGTAAGTGAATATTCAGAAAATGCAAATATGCCTAGCAACAGACCACATCCATAACATCAGCAAAATGGTGTTGCATATTGCACCGATAACAACAGCGATGGATAGGTAATGTTTAAACATTCAACAAAATGTATTACTAGCAGCAAGACCACGTTAAAACAACAGCCAAACGATGGTGTATATATGGTGTATATTGTAAAGATAAAACAGGAATGGGTAGGCAAGTGAAAAGATATTTTTTTAATGTGTGCAAATATGCCTAGCAACAATCCCATGCCCATAGTAACAGTGATATGTGTATATCACAAATATAAAATCAACAATGGGTAAGCAAGTGAATCAATATTTAAACAAAGTATGAAATATGCATACATACAAACAAGACCAAGCCCATACCAACAAGAAAGTGGTGTTGCATATTACAGTAAATATTCAAAAAATGTATTCACATATGCCAAGCTACATAACCACACCCATAACAGCTGTCAAATGATGTTGAGTCATTGCAAACATGAAATTATGGATGGGTAGGTATGTTGATAAACATTTTACAAAAAGTCCCACCTTTGACTTGCAACAAGACCATGCCTGTAGTAATAGCCAAATGATGACGTATATGTCAAAGATAACAAAAGGGGTATTTCTGCAAATATATCAAAATCACCGAGAAACTTAGAAACTGCACATAGCAACACTAAAATGGTGATGCATATTGCACGAACAACAAGGATATATTGGCATGTGGATGAAGACAGTTGCTACAACACCACTGGCGCTAGTTTATGCTGATAACATCAGCCCTCCAGGAAATGATTGTGTATATGGTAAAGAAGACAACAGGAGTATTTATTAGGCAAATTTTTTTATAAATGACAAAATCACTCAGAAACTGAGAAACTGCACATAGCAACACTAAATGACGGTGCACATTGCACGAACAACAAGGATGTATTGGCATGTGGATGAAGACAGTTGAGCTACAACGCCACTGACGCTATTTTATCTGGATCCCATCAGCCTTCCAGGAAATAATTTTGGCTAGATACACATTTTCAGCTCCGACTAGATTCCTTCTGTTCCTTACATAGACACCCCAGTAAGAAGCCGAAATCTTTGCGCCGATGAAAATTTTAGAACCTGTATTGGGAAAACAATAGACATGCACATGTCCTTGTTAGAAGTGACTTGAGTGGAACATAGGTGTTCATAGAGGCAGTAGATAATTAACAACATAAAATGTGTTGTACTTTATAAATGTTATTACAACGACTATACCTTTTTACTCACCATTGCTAGGCAACAAGAATAATGTGTTTGTTGTAGGTTTTTAAATATTGGTATAGCCGATAACTAAAGCTAAATCCTTTGCGATTACTTTTAAGATTTGAACGGTTTACTCTTTTTTGCTCTATATTTGGATATTTTTATGGTAACACTAGCTACGTTTCTCAAGGGGCACATCAATTTAACATATAAAACATTGGTATAATGTAAAATGATTATCACATTTTTAGGGAACAAAAAAATTCGAAATGTCAAGTTAGTTTTCTAAATGAAATAGAAACCTTAAAGTTGCAGCGAGAGCCTTTTTAGACCGGATGTAAACTGAATGCCTTCCGTAAGGGCAAACCTTTTTGGCTGTTGTTCCTTCACGCCTTGTCGAAAGGAAAAATTCTGTGCTACCAGACATGATATTGTATATCCATTGGTTTCTACATCAATATATAAAACTCCGGCTGACATATTGTACATATCCGCGTCTGCAAAAGTATGGCGCATTTTCAACTTGCCATAACGTTAACTAGAGTCGACCATTTTAACATGAATTCTTATCTGCTTTAAATGACCAAAGTAAAAAAATGGCAAAGTTTCTACGTAAGGGTCCGTTCTTGAATTGTCAGTAGAAAGAGCAGTAATTTGTCCCGGAAGTTGAAGTTGACCTGGTTTGATCAATGATCTTCCAATGCATTGTTGCACACCAAAGAGAAACACACAGGAGTGCAAACATTATCGACAAAGTACAAAAAAGATTTTCAATGAAATAGTGAAGTGATCTTATGAACTTATCCTGGCAAGTTCTCCTGCATGATTGTCCGCAGATCTGATCTTATCGCAAACACAACATGCAATGCAAAGTGAAGTGTTTATAGAACGTTGTAACGTAGGCTTCACCATAGCTAGAGTTTTACAGATCGAAATACCAAAAATATGCAAATAACTTATTAGAATTAAAAGCTACATCAATAATATTTTTTGGAACAGACATACTTTGGTATTGCAAATGCATATACTACTTTATATTGAATTTAAAGTGTGCAATCTTAAGATAGGGCCTACTTACTGAAAACCATTAATTCTATAAATTGCTCATTAATTAATATTCGTGGAATGTTTACCAAAACCTCATCAGTTCTTGCCATTACCCTGCAGGACACATTTACCGAACTGCGTTAGAATTGAGGCATCCGTTTTTGAGGAAATTGTGAAACAAACAGACAGACAACCAGACAGACAGACAGACAGACAGACAGACAGACAGACAGACAGACAGACAGACAGACAGACACACAGACACACAGACAGACACACACACACACACACACGCGCGCACGCACGCACGCACGCACGCACGCACACGCACGCACACACACACACACACACACACACACACACACACACAGACTGACGTTTCATCCCAAATATATAAGGTTCCTCATGGAAGGTAAAAATGTTATTTACAGCTACGCAAAATACGTTTACCCACAGGTGATACAATGTTATTCACAGTGTACGATATGAGCGTACAAGTAGTTAGTTATTAGGTTTTGGGCCCGCACATAAAAATCAGCACCTTAAATGGTGAACACAATATCGACCTGTTTCTGTACTGCTTATGAATAATATCCCCTATGATTAACTTGTATAGTGTCTAGTTATTGGACTTTCAACATGTTGCCGTCAGTATACAATGGTTCTCTAATCGAAAAATGATACCCCAGTTATGTTGCAACTAGTACAGTTTGAACATGGTGACAGATGGAAAACCTTTCCACTTCAATACCTACAGATACTATCACTAATTAATACATACAATGCTTTTTTTATAAGTAATTGACCAATTACCAGTGAATGTCTTTGGTTATTTGATGAAAAAGAGTCCCAGTTACAATTAGTTCAGGCTTAAAATAATAAGGAAGATGATGCCAATATCATTATGATTTATTGAAATAGGTAAACTTACGAATACAAATTTCCTGTTCAATCAACGACCAGAAGAAATTGTTTCGCTTGTATTTCTCGACATCCGGGTATTTTGGTGGCTTTATATCCTCGGCACTGACAAGATTTGATATACCCGCATCTTTCAGATAATCGACGAACACCTATGAAATATAGTAAATAAATCATGATGCAATCAAACTCCGTCGCGTGTCACTAACCACATGTCACATTATCCTCAGAGATAAGATTCATATTAGCAAATAACAGAAGTAGGATTGCTTATTAATATTCCATAATAACATGATACCCAGATGATTAACATACATCAACACAAATGTGACACCATAAATATTGATGACGTTGCATACAATATTGAAATCACGTTCCGCTTCGGTCTCGAGATAATTGATGAAACGTTGTCTTGACATTTTGAATGATGCAACTGATAACCCATTTCCCTCACATTTAACCAACATACAACAAATACTTTCTTTGTGTTTTAGCCAAGTCTTCTTTTGATGAATTTACTTTATTTCATCAATATCTAATCAAGTAAATCAGATATCTTACGTAATCAACAGTGGCCAGATACAGACAGGTAATTTGTTTCTCTTGCATAAAATTGTGCACGTCTTTAGCTGCCACACGTCCAGTTTTGTACACTAAACTTGCGATGTCGCGTCCCCTAAATAGTGAAAAGAGTAAAAAGTGTCAGGGAATGTAGATTTTTTCTACTAGGAAGTTAAACATTACCAATTCGGTTATGGTTGGTTAACGGTCAAACATAAAATCACATTGTCCAACTTATGGACATTTTTCCAATATTTGTGACCAATGGGTCTTAATGGTAATGTGTCTATTTACAACTCTGGTATTCCATTTATTAAGATAGGAGCAAACTAAATTTATTGTAAAGTTCTACTTCGTAGTAGACTGACAAGTGGTTCCTCTTTTGTGCGATTGTAATCACCCTGTGATTGCTCAAAATAGTATAAATTTTGGAAGTCCGAAAAAAACACTGCAAGTTTTCAGAGAAGCCTCATTACAGAGGCTATAATTAACTCAACATTCATTGCACTCAATACTTAATGTATCGACATGTGATAATGGTTTTATTTTTGTGTCTATCTTAGAAAACCAAAGGCTCAACTACCAGGGCATCAGTCTACTATGAGAAGTAAAAATAAAATGTAAATATAAAATATTTTTCGAATATTAACAAAGCACATAGTGTCAGCAATAGATTCCAATTTCTTTTTCATCCAACGTAAAAAGAAATAAAAGGATAAAGAGAACTGACTTTGTAAACCTTGACGTGGATACAAATGATGGTGAAATGTAGATATCACAACAAGTTTTTAATTCGTTAAAAACGTTTTTTGTATACTCTAAACACACAGAAACTGTCTTTTAAACCTACATTTCCTGATGTCTATTTCTCCAATGCATCGCAATATATGGTTTGCCACCACAGATTTTCTTCGCAATTTGATTAGCGACATTTCCTATCCAAGGAACCGTAACTAGATGTTGTATGAATTCCTTTTTCGCCGTCATGTAACACGTCTTGTTGGAATTTACGTCAACATTAAAATAAATGGGCGTGTAAAGACCAACACATCGTTCAGAAGTAACATTGTCCAACGTCTGAAATTCATTTAGCTTAGAAATATTAAGGTCTAGCAATGGATAATTATTCTTCTCCGTGTTGTCAGAGTGTATTGCCCTGATTTTTGACTTCGATCGATTTATTAAAACAGCTTCGACTTTATGCTTACAATCATGGTTATATTCGTCGATATTTACGATATCCATAACTTCCTTTAGTTTTTTGACATCATAGGCTTCACTAAACTGTATTTGATCAAAGAGCTTGCTTTCCTGATACACATGATTGGCAAAAAAATTCGAAACAACGAGGGTTCGATTCGAGCACATTGCACAAGCTGCTGCCGCCTCAAAATGACTTAACTGTACATTTGGTCCATGGGGACGAAACAAGTGTGCATGTATTGGTATGAGATAACGACGACCAGACACTGTAGTAGTCTTCTTGTCAAGTGTTCGTATGTTCTGGGGGAGAATGATAAAAAGGAAAGAAAAAGTTATCAGTAACTGTCATATCTAAATCTACCCCTTTTCTAATAAGTATTTTAATGCACACAAATGTAGTTTCAATCGCGCCTTGTGTATTATATATACATATACATATATATATATATATATATATATATATATATATATATATATATATATATATTGTCTGATGATCGCGCAATGCGAGTTACAACCAAGAAAGAGTTCCAGTACTACCAAAATTATTGCGCTCTGCCACTACGGTATAGAGCACTGTCTTAGCAGATTGATACTCACCGAGTTATATATATATATATATATATATATATATATATATATATATATATATATATATATATATATATATATATATATATATATATATATATATATATATATATATATATAATTACACAAGTCACAAGTCATACCTAACAAACAAAGTGTACAATTTAGTCTTGGTCGACGTCCTCACTAGAGTGTCGAATTAAACAATTACAGATGAAGTACTTCTCTAGGTTACTTTCAATCCAGGGATTGATCATAAAGTTTAACGAGACGGATCCGAGTTCAATGTTATTCCTGAACAAATTCATATATATATATATATATATATATATATATATATATATATATATATATATATATATATATATATATATATATATATATATATATATATATATATATAAACTCGTCAAGATCTTCACAGGCAGACTGGTTCGTTACAAAATAGAGTCTGACATATCAAGACAAACGAGAAAAATAGAGACAAAGAACAACAACTTTAAATTTAACATACCGTCTCCTTCACGTTTTCCTTGATTATTGGCTTTTTTCCTTTGTTTGTTGTATCATTTTGTATTAGACTATTTTCATGCACTTTCGTAATATTCTCGATTTTGGCACGACTCGTTATTGTTCCTTCTTTGTAGTCAATGATTTTACCCATAGACGTTATTCTTTTGAAGGGCGGTATGGAGAATTGTTCAATTGTAGTGCTAATGATGATTTTCCACTCTAAAACGACGATCGAAAGAAGTACTGCGTATACCAGGACAGTAATTTCATGACGCCGACTTGGAAAAGCCATTTCGGAGCAATGTTTTCAACTCTGGCTTTCAAATTGTACTGAGTTATATCATGCAGACTGTAACATCCGGTTGTACTTATCATTATCCATGGTCACATGATCAGCCAAACATGTCATTCTTTTTTTCTTTTTTGAGGGGGGGGGGGTATAATAACATCGTCTCGGGGAAACACACATGTTGGTATGTACAAGTATTACAAAGTTGTATGGTAGAAGAGATTGCGTGAAATTCACTGCCTGCCTGTAGTAAATCGTTCAACATTTTTCGCAAATCCCTTCCTTTTCCATCAGACCCTTCATGGTAAGCCCCGATGCGTGTGTAACATATGCTCAGGATTGTATACTAGAGGTCTCCCCTTGACATTATATGATTAATTATAGTGTACAATCCCAACGGTTTAGTAAGGCACTTGCTTTAAAGGTTCATCGTTGCTGGCGCTGTAACACGGGAGAGTGCACAACGATGAAGCTTTAGAGTATTCAGCTAAAATACACTGCAGTTTGTCTTTTTTATGGAACCGAGGAACGATTTGGATGTAGAATTATGTGACATCCTACCAAAATGAAAGTAATAGCAGATTCAAACTGAAAACTTTCATAATGGCAAAGTCTATTGATTTTCCATTCCTACACACAGACAATAATTGTCAGAAGGTAAAATTCTTAGCCATCGTAATCATACATGATATATCCCTTAACGTGGCAAGTATTTATTCTGGACTTTTAATTGATATAAATACTTTTCTATACTTTCTACGTCTCTCTGGCTGCATTTATTTTGTTTCATTGTTACATGCAGGGGAAATTCGCCCGATCTATCCACTCGGTGTCTTGACTTAACTTTTTTTCTCAGCTATCGGTGATTATTATCTCATAGCCCTTGGGATCTCCGAAGATCACTTCATTAAGGGGTGCTCGCATTTGCTACTGCGCAATTGGTCTATACATTCACGTTTGGACTCAAACCACTCAAAACCTTTCCGGGTATTTCTCATTTGCATAATGTGCGGCTCAGGGATGTATTCGTACCTTTATCCTGGACTTAAAGGTGTTTTGGCCCGGTTAATTGTCTTCTATATGGTGCTGATATATTTTGTGGCTTGGAAAGCATGGGCGAGATTTGATTTATTAAACTGGTAGGTTTCGTCATGAACCGGTTGAAAGGAGAGTGTGTGAGCTTTGTGATGATACAGATACTGTAGAAGATGAAAGTCATTTCCTCTTTCACTGTAAATTTTATTCAGCTCTTCCAGCTTTGTATTTTGATTTCATTGACGTGGCGACCTTCAATGTTCTCCCTATTGGTGATAAGTTTAAGCTAATACTTCATGATAATGTGAAAGCTACCGCCAAATTCATTCAAGCGGCATTTCTTAAACGCAAAAACTGTTTATACAGGTTAAGTTGACTTGTTATTTGAATTTCTGTGCTTTGCAGTTTGTCTACCCATTGTTTTGTAAATTACAGTCGAGGTTACTTATAAGTCCAATCGTTGGGCTGGGAGGTGTTATTATTTATTGATTTTTTTGGTCAATGTAAACTTTTCAAGTAAACCTCATGTCACTAAAATAAACAATTATACTATACTATACTACTATTCAGCGGAAAATGGACTTCCGGACAACTTCTGTGTACACTTTGTGCAGTCTCCTTTGTTATATCGGCGGTATTAGGTTTACGCGGGAAATTCCAAATAAAGATTTAATAGTCATGGCAATGTATTACGCACCACAATTTAGTATCACGTTGTCTGTGATGGATTACCCTGAAAAAAGTGACACCATCAAGAAACAAATATGAATTCGCAGTAAAACAGTTATATAAACCTTTGAATTTTGAATACAACTGTATGATTGCAAAAAAATTATATATTGAAGATGCCGACTTAAATGTGTAAAAGATGAGTTTATATTTATTGGGGGCGTAATTTTAGTAAGAGATACATGTTGTATTCTATATTAACGAAAGCATGTCTAATCATCATTTGCTACTGGTAAGACTCAAACCCGGTATTATGCATGTTACACATATGATTCGATGACGTCATTTACTGACGTATACGTCATGACCATGTCGCGAGCGGGAAACTGCTTGAATCATGCTATGAAGTTTGTTAAGAATGCAAGAATACGATTTCAGCGCCATCGAAGGCATGTGTTAACATTAACATTATACTTAATCATTTTATTCTGGTTTTATATCAGTATTTTTACACCAGTCAAATAACATATAAACCCAGGTTGTGTCTTAAAGAGAAGAATATGGTTACTCTGGTTGATTTGTGCTAAATTTTGATACGACAAATAAATGATTGATGACAGTTCATAATGAAAATATGACACTCATGTTATAGAAAAAAGTAATTTTTAAACCCTGGATGGGATTTTGATATTGTATTGTTTTCACAATTTGCGAAATGAACAAAGACATGAATATCACATTCGTAATGAATATACAAATTTTAATTTTGTGAAACAAAGTAAAATTTGGTCAAAAAATGTAACCGCCAGAACTGGTAGGTGGATGGAACTGAAATATTGGTGTGCCAATTTCTAGAGGTGTCAGTCTGCAATTGTTTTTAAAGATGTATTGACGCAATTGTGCCTAACAACCATGGCCACGCCCTAGCAACACACACATACCAGAATATTTTGTAACTATAACAGCATTATTGGGTAGGCAAGTGAATAAGGATTCTTGTTAAAATGTCATGCATGTTGACATGTACACAGTAGGGAGGGTCATGTTCTTGTTCACAGGAAATTTAGTGATGCGACTTTTTAGGAATCTAGACAGGGTTATACATTTTTGCACCACAAAACCCAGTAGATTTCACTGTTGATATAACTTACGGATTTCTTATTACCCCAAAACTAAAGCCTTCATACTATTTTAGAAACAAATAGAAAAGTAAGAGAGCAATTCTGATTTGTGGTCCGAAAGTCTCTTCATTGAATAGAGTGAATCATCAAAATAGCAGATTCAGCAGATGACGACTTATTGTAAATTTGGACGAACAAACAACTGGTCCTCATTCTTTGGATCTACGTAAATGAGAAATCATTGAAAAAAAACCGTGTGATCCCTACATTTAAATCATCTACTATGATCAATAATAAACCGTCTTTTCTATTTTACCTATCGATCTTAAAACACATTTGGCAGATACACAAGACAATTTGTATCAGAAAAAATATGTTTAATACGCTTAATAGAAAAAATTGAATAAACCCAGTGATGCGATCTTAAATGGAGCGGATTAGCGAACTGTTGTTTAAATATGTTGTCCCAACATGTACAAGATTACGGGGTCAGATCTATACTTCGACTGCTTTATTAATGACATACCTATGTTTTACTTGTGATTCCCCAAATTTCAAAAGTATATGAAATATGTTGTACTTAATACGCTTAATAGAAAGAGTTGAATATACACAGTGATTCAATCTAAAATCTAGCGAATGGAGCATATGGAGCGGATTAACTGAACGGTTGTACATGTTTTGATATGTGGTCCCAACATACACAGGACAACGGGGTCAGATCTATACATCTACCCGACTGTTTTAACACAGTTGGGTAAATGATAGATATTTATTTCATGAGTTGTAAGATTAGACATAAACCATTACATGTGAAAGATGAACATCAACTATTACAACCTCACATGACACACCTAAAGACATGGTTAAGAGTAGCAATGAATAGATATGGTTTTGTTTACAATGATGGTCACGGTTATCATAATGAAACACTAAAAAACAGCAACGATATTTTATGGACAGACAGACAGACAGACAGACAGACAGACAGACAGACAGACAGACAGACAGACAGACAGACAGACAGACAGACAGACAGACAGACAGACAGACAGACAGACAGACAGAACAAGTAGTCATCGTTATTTAAGGTCAGCTATCAATAATATGTTTTATTGCTAACTTCACAAAAATGACATAGTACACAAAATTCTATACAACACATTGTAATAATATGATTACAATCTGCAACAGTCTGTGAACACAATATATGTTTACTTCAAAAAGAAATAACCTAAGCATTCAGAAAACATCATTAATCTTACTACTGTCTTGTCTTTGTTTAAGAACGTGTATAGAGCTGACCCCGTAATCGTGTGCATGTTGGGACCACATATTAAAAAATCAGTTTGGTTAATCCACTCCATATGCCCCACTCTCTATCACTAGATTAAGATTAAATCACTGTGCTTATTTAACTCGATCCTTCCATTCACGTTAATATGCGTCATTTTGTGCTATTTGTCATACAACATTTTTGTATTACCACATATTTCATATACTGTTGAAATCTGGGGAAGCATACGTAAAACGTTTCTAAGAAAATTGTCCGTTTCATGACTGGAGGCAAATTGTATGATACACAAACAATCCCACTTTTCAAAATTTGGGCAGTCTTGATATTTTTCAAACAGTATGAATACCAATTAGGCATATTTGTCTATGATTCAATCTATAATATGCTCCAATCACACTTCAATAACTATGACCCCCCCCCCCTCCCCGCTCTCCATATGTGTAGGCTCCCATAGACTTGATATATATTTTATGAGAAGAGCAGCTGTATACAGTATAAATCATGGAGGTATAAGGAGATGTATACAAACTAGTAATTTGAGAGGCTAGTCTCAATTCGTTATGTTTATTTTCTAGCTTCTCTCAACAATTTTGAAATGTACAAACTTCTCCAAAGTAAATTTTACACATGATTTGTTGTTCTCTTATATGTAGATACACATTGATTCATACCTTCATTCATTCATTCATTCATTCATTCATTCATTCACTTATTTATTTATTTATTCACCCATTAATAATAATTCATTCATTTATTTATTCATTCTTTCATCCATCCGTACACTCATTCGACATTCATCCAATCATTCACAAATATTCATTCATTCATTCATTCATTCATTTTATTCATTCATTCATTCATTCATTCATTCATTCATTCATTCATTCATTCATTCATTCATTCATAAACCACTGGCCTTTCCACGGCAGTCAGAGTTTGAGCCCAGTGTTCATTGTAAATAGGAACAGTGCCACTCAATTGAACTCTACCAAACAGCACACATTATCTCCAGGCACAATCCGTGTCTCGTCATTTACACCCATGAGGGTCAACCTTCACTGTAATGTTTGCATGTTTTTACGAAATTAACCAAGAATACACAATGGTCCTCTTTGTCTCGGTCTTCACGAAGGACAATCATCCCAACACTTAAATAGTTTACTAGGATACAGCAATCTAATATTCTCCGTTTATCATAATGTCAACTAAAACAGCAACACTACCTTTGCGTCAAGCTACAGATGTCCCATCTGCTCTATTTGTCTTTCGAACTATATCAGCTAAGTGTTTTCAGAAATGTGGTTCACAGTTTGATAAGAAGAAATGTAACTCTAAAATGGCCTACTCATGATTCATGTGACTGTAAATAGAATTCCCCATCAACTACATATATTCACAGACAGAGCTATACAAGCAAGTAGTCAACATTATCTAACGTCAGATATCAATATATTTATTGTCTAACTTCACAAACATGACATAACATAACATAACATGACATAACATGACATGACATGACATGACATACAAATACAACATACTGCATCAATATGAATACAATCTGCAATAGTTTGCTGACACAAGATATGTTTGCATCAAAATGAAATATCATAGTAATCTGTAAATATCCACAATTTTCAAATGTGTATTAGCATAACTGAACTGAACAGTTGTAATTCTGTGGTGAAATGTCTGTGTGTGTATATGTATGTATGTATGTATGTATGTATGTATGTATGTATGTATGTATGTATGTATGCATGCATGCTTGCTTGCTTGCTTGCTTGTATGTATGTATGTATGTATGTATGTATGTATGTATGTATGTATGTATGTATGTATGTATGTATATATGTATGTATGTATGTATGTATGTATTTCAATGTCACAGTGTTTGTCACAGTGTTTGAGTTTTGTAGGTTGTATTTGAAAAACATTTCAGAGCAGCTGAATTAAAACATGTTCATTCTTTCTATAAACATGACACCTGATGAAGACTCTTGTCTGTCTGTCTGTCTATCTGTCTGTCTGTCTGTCTGTCTATCTGTCTGTCTGTCTGCGGGTGACTTTATCAACACAACAAAATTTAACATACAAAAACGACTGGGAAGAATATTTTGATATTTTATAGGAATGTACTTGATAAAATATACATATCGCCTTACAAAATGACAACGCCCATATCAACTCCTAAATGACGTTCATTTTGCAAAGGAAACAGAAGGGATAGACGGGCAATAAATAAACATAACGAAATATTTGCAAATGTGCCTATAAACAAGACCCCTATAGCAACAGACGGTATGTATTGCAAAGATAAAAAAGGAATAGGTACGCTAGTAAGTGAATATTCAGAAAATGCAAATATGCCTAGCAACAGACCACGCCCATAACATCAGCAAAATGGTGTTGCATATTGCAGCGATAACAACAGGAATGGATAGGTAATTCAACAAAATGTATTACTAGCAGCAAGACCACGTTCATCAAAATGTTTTACGAGCAGCAAGACCACGTTATAACAACAGCCAAATGATGGTGTATATATGGTGTATATTGGAAAGATAAAACAGGAATGGGTAGGCAAGTGAATAAATATTTTTTAATGTGTGCAAATATGCCTAGCAACAATCCCACGCCCATAGTAACAGTGATAAGTGTATATTACAAAGATAAAATCAGCAATGGGTAAGCAAGCGAATCAATATTTAAACAAAGTATGAAATATGCCTACAAACAAGACCAAGCCCATACCAACAAGAAAGTGGTGTTGCAGAGTAAATATTCAAAAATGCATTCACATATGCCAAGCTACATAACCTCACCCTTAGCAGCTGTCAAATGATGTTGAGTTATTGCACAGATAAAATTATGGATGGATAAGTATGTCGATAAATATTTTACAAATAGTCCCACCTTTGACTTGCAAAAAGACCATGCCAGTAGTAACAGCCAAATGATGGCGTATATGTCAAAGATAACAAAAGGGGAATTTATGCAAGTATATAAAAATCACCTAGAAACTTAGAAACTGCACATAGCAACACTAAATGGTGGTGCATACTGCACGAACAACAAGGATATATTGGCATGGGGATGAAGACAGTTGCTACAACACCACTGGCGCTATTTTATGTTGATACCATCAGCCCTCCTGGAAATGATGGTGTATATGGAAAAGATGACAACAGAGGTATTCAGGCAATATTTTTTAAAATGACAAAATCACTCAGAAATTGAGAAACTGCATATAGCAACACTAAAAGATGCTGCACATTGCACGAACAACAAGAATATATTGGCATGTGGATGAAGACAGTTGAGCTACAACGCCACTGACGCTATTTTATGTGGATACCATCAGCCCTCCAGGAAAGAATGTTGGCTAGATACACATTTTCAGCTCCGACTAGATTCCGTCTGTTCCTTACAAAGATACCCCAGTACGAAGCCGGAGTCGTTGCGCCGATGAAAATTTTAGAACCTGTATTGGGAAAACAATTGACATACACATATCCCTGTTAGAAGTGACTTGATTCGAACATGCTAGGTGTTCATGGAGGCAGTAGATAATTAACAACATAAAATTTGTTGTACTTTGTAAATGTTATTACAACGACCATATCTTTTTACCCGAGCTCATCATTGCTAGAACGTGTATGGCAACAAGAATAATGTGTTTGTTGTAGGTTTTTAGATATTGGTATAGCTGATAACTAAAGATAAAGCCTTTGTGATTGCTTTTAAGGCTTAATATTTATTCAGAGATTTGAACGGTTTACTCTCTTTTGCTCTATATTTGAACATTGCTATGGTAATACTAGCTACGTTTCTCAAGGGGCGTATCAATTTACTATATAAAACATTGGTATAGTGTAAAATGATTATCACATCTTTAGGGAACGAAAAAGTTCGAAATGTCAAGTTAGTTTTCTAAATGAAATAGAAACCTTAAAGCTACAACTAGAGCCTTTTTAGACCGGATGTGTCACGAATGCCTTCCGTAAGGGCAAACGTTTCGGCTGTTTCTGTACTGCTTATGAATAATATCCACCCATGATTAAC